>NC_063201.1:3270935-3353435 GCF_017589495.1 Alosa alosa
AAGTGTGAGAAGGTCTTATGCAACTTGACGCACACACACACACACTCTCTCACACACACATGTGCTGTCACACACACTCTCACACACACTCTCAAGCGTGCTCACACCATGCACACACGCACACACACTCACCAAGAGAATCTTAAAATCCAGTGGAGAGGGAAGCTATTGTTCCTGGTTCCCAGAGTTGCATAACTCTTCCCCACCCCCCAACACCACCCCTCTGCTCCCGCCTCTCAAGGGGGTTTCCTCGGCCCTCACGCCCACAATCTGGTGTCCACTAAGCCGAGAAGTCCAGAGACATAAACACACACACACACACACACACACACACAGAGAGAAACAAAATTTTTTGTAGATGACTTCATGTCTACTCATATTGCTTAATTGTTGATTGGTTGATTGGTTGATTCCATGTGATTTGATTTGTAAACATGTTTATTCTTTGGGTTGGATGGAACAGTATGTTCTTCTATGACATACCACTGTGTGCGTGGGATTTATCAGAATGTTCCGGCCTGAAGACTCTCCCATAATCAGATGGTATTAATGTGCACAGAAATCTGGATCAGATAAATAGAGGCATTTCTGGTTTTGCGCTCACGAAAGGGTAGTTGTTCTTCTTCCCTTATTACAGCACTTTAGTCAACTGTTGTTGTTTTTTAAATGTGCTATATAAATTAATTGACACTGACATTGACATTGACATTATTATACAAAATAGTGACATACACAAAAGCCTTTGTAGGCCCATAGCCCATATAGAGAGCTTTAGAAAATGACAGAATGCGCTGTTATACCCATGTAGGCAAAGATGGATAATGCTACATTTAGTGATTGTTCATCTTTATGCAGTTTTTGACCAATGAATTGTGTGTTTCTTCTCTCCAGCCAATCGGACGAGCTTTTGCTGTGGTGCAGCCTCCCTCTGAGAGGGAGCCTTTAAAGAGTGAGCCAATCAAACCCGGGGACGAGAAGGTTGAAGTCATAAAGGTGAGTTGATTGTGCTTTAAATTGTTCTCTGCAAGTGTGTCTGTGTGTGTGTGTGTGTGTGTGTGTGTGTGTGTGTGTGTGTGTGCATGTGTGATATAAACATTGATGAAAGGATCTTTGAGGGGATGAAGATACTGTGACATCAGCATCTAAGCGTCGTGTATGCATATTTAAATGTTATCTTATTTCGTGTGTGTGTGTGTATGTGTGTTCAGGTGTGGTGAAGGTGCCAGTCCTGGCTGTTTTGTCTGTTTCCGTAACCGTCTTAAAGGGTTGTGGGCTTCCTTTCTCCAGCCAAGTGTGAGAAGGTCTTATGCAACTTGGACGCACACACACACATCTCCCTCTCACACACACATGTGCTGTCACACACACTCTCACACACACTCAAGCGTGCTCACACCATGCACACACACGCACACACACTCACCAAGAGAATCTAAAATCCAGTGGAGAGGGAAGCTATTGTTCCTATTCCTGGAGTTGCATAACTCTTTCCCCACCCCCCAACACCACCCTCTGTCTCTCAGGGTTTCTCGGCCCCTCACGCCCACAATCTGGTGTCCACTCTGCCGGTAGAAGTCCAGAGACATAAAACACACACACACACACACACACACACAGAGAGTAAAACAAAAAATTTTTTTGTAGATGACTTCATGTCTACTCATATTGCTTAATTGTTGATTGGTTGATTGGTTGATTCCATGATTTGATTTGTGTTCATGCTTAATTCTTTTGGGTTGGATGGAACAGTATGTTCTTCTATGACATACCACTGTAAAGTGGGATTTATCAGAATGTTCGCCTGAAGACTCCTCCCATAATCAGATGGTATTAATGTGCACAGAAATCTGATCAGATAAATAGAGGCATTTCTGGTTTTGCGCTCATGGAAGGGTAGTAGTTGTTCTTCTTCCTTTATTACAGCACTTTAGTCAACTGTTGTTGTTTTTTAAATGTGCTATATAAATTAATTGACACTGACATTGACATTGACATTATTATACAAAAATAGTGACATACAATAAAAGCCTTTGTAGGCCCATAGCCCATATAGAGAGCTTTTAGAAAATGACAGAATGCGCTGTTATACCCATGTAGGCAAAGATGGATAATGCTACATTTAGTGATTGTTCATCTTTATGCAGTTTTTGACCAATGAATTGTGTGTTTCTTCTCTCCAGCCAATCGGACGAAGCTTTTGTTTGGTGCAGCCTCCCTCTGAGAGGGAGCTTTTAAAGAGTGAGCCAATCAAACCCGGGACAGAAGGTTGGTCATAAAGGTGAGTTGATTGTGCTTTTAAATTGTCCCTCTCTGCAAGTGTGTCTGTGTGTGTGTGTGTGTGTGTGTGTGTGTGTGTGTGTGTGCATGATATAAAACATTGATGAAAGGATCTTTTGGGGATGAAGATACTGTGACATCAGCATCTAAAGCCGTGTATGCATATTTAAATGTTATCTTATTTCGTGTGTGTGTGTGTATGTGTGTTCAGGTGTATCTGAAAGCTCGTGAACAGCAGCAGACCCAACACCAGCAGAGTCTGAGGATGCTCTCAGAGGAAGTGTCACAAATTCAAGAGGTCAGAAGTCTCTCTCTCTCTCTCTCTGATCTGTCCATGTCAGTCTTGTCACTGAATCCAGATTGTCATGCTTCCACTCTCTCTTTTGCTCAGGTGAGATATTGTCTGAAGAACTTGAGGGAACAGATGGCTGCCAAAAACAACACCTACAAAACAGAGAGCAGGGTGTGTATGCTTGTGTGTGTGTGTGTGTGTGCGTGTGCGTGTGTGTGTAGATTCCTGTTTAGCCTTTACAGGAGAGTTCAATATCTTTGTTGTTTCCCTGCGTCAGATCCGCTTATCCACCACTGGTTCCAGAGACAACCTCTGCTCATCATCATCGTCGTCATCATCAGTGCCATCTTCATCAGCAGCAACATCCTCATACTCTACAGCAGAACAGAACCATGACAACACTCAAGTAAGAGACAGTACCGAGTCACACACACACACACACACACCCCTCACTTCAACGACCTCTCACGCACAATGCAGGGTGGAGTCACATGACACAAAGCATTTTTTAATATTTCAAACCTCCACTGACCTAAAGAATGTACGTGACTCACACACCAGTTGGACACCACCCACTGATCTGGCCTCTTCTCCGCCCAGTTTTTGTTCTTTCCTCAGTGGAAAGTTGAACAGTTACTGTTGGGTCTATTAGTGGGAACTGGAGCCTCTATAAATAGAATGAATGAGATCAGTTTTTTTAGGGAACTGTGTGTGTGTGTGTGTGTGTGTGTGTGTGTGTGTGTGTGTGTGTGTGTGTGTGTGTGTGTGTGTGTATCTGTGTGTGTATATCTGTGTGTGTGTGTGTGTGTGTGTGTGTGTGTGTGTGTGTGTGTGTGTGTGTGTGTGTATCTGTGTGTGTGTGTGTGTGTGTGTGTGTGTGTGTGTGTGTGTGTGTGTGTGTGTGTGTGTGTCTGCATACGCGAGAGAGGGAGCGATTGAGCAAGAGAGGTGAGGCATATAAAGCATAATAACACCCCTTCAATGGAATGAGAGCAAGAGCAAGAGCAAGGCAGGCAGACAGAAAGAGTGAGTCAGGCTGCAGTGGAGCTGAGCTGGGGCCGAACAGGAGAAACTGGAGCTCCGGGTGGAAAAAGAGTTCCCCAGTGACGCACGTCAAGCGAGTACACTGCTCCCTCTCTTTCCAAACGAGTACACTGCTCCCTCTCTTTCCAAACGAGTACACTGCTCCCTCTCTTTCCAAACGAGTACACTGCTCCCTCTCTTTCCCCATCAGCCCCCTCTCTGCTGCTCCCGCCCCTCTCTCCCACTCATGTATAAATAGCCTGGGGCCGGTGGGTGTGTGTGTTATTGTTTGTGTGTGGGTGTGTGTGTGTCTGTCTGTGTGTGTGTGTGTGTGTGGTTGTGCGTGAGATCTCCTGATTTCTCTCTGGGGGTAGCCTATATCTGTTTGTTTTTTACTGTTGCATTACGTAACTAAACGAGAACACCTGTGTGCTACCACAAAACAGAGGCACCACTCAGAAACTTTTCAATTACTATACTGCTTTGTGTGTGTGTGTGTTTCTCTGTGTGTATTTCATGTATGTTGATGTTCAATACACACTCTCAAGGGATTTTCCATGATCTGTTAACCTCTCTCTTTCCCCTCTCTTCTTTCCCTCCCTCCTCCCTCCCTCTCTCAGGACTGGGGGGATGAGCAGGAGAGGGCTCGGATGAGGGAGGTCAGTAAGAGACTCTACGCCCAGCTGCAGGGAGGCTCTAGAAGAAATGAGGTTCAGAGGAGAGAGAACAGCTGCAGGGTCTGTACCAATCTCCTCTCTTTCTCTCTCTCCCTCTCCATCCCTCTCTCTCTCCAGAGACCCACACTAACTCTCCACCCGTCTTTCTCAACATGCTTCCATCCTCTCTAAACTCCCTCCCGCTTGTTAAATGAGTCTTGCGTTCCGTTTGCTTCCCCCCCCGCGGTGATGGGTGAGGCGACATGAAGGAGAATAAGCAGCAGCAGCAGGCCTCTGGTGCTCCACCCCCATGCTGGCATGCCTGCAGGAGCCACGGTGACTCTGAGAACCCCCCACTCACTTGCTCCATCTCCATCTGCATCCTCCATCCTCTTGTAGCATATGATTCCTTCCATTCCTCTTTGTTGTCCACTGTGTTATATTCCTTCCATTATCCATTCCTTTCCTGTTTCCATTCCTCCATTCCATCCATACCTCCACTCCCTCTCCACCACACTCTCTCTCTCTCCACCCCCTCTACCTCTCTCTCTCTCTCTCTCCATCCACTCTACACCTCTCTCTCTCTCCATCCACTCTACCTCTCTCTCTCTCATCCCACTCTCACTAATATCAATAATGTCGTAAATAATGTCAGGTCATGTAATAATAATAATGTCATTGCATCGCCGCGTAAAATAATAATGTAATAATAATAATAAAGGATCACGTAATAATAATAATAATAATAATGGGTCATCTTAAATAATAATAAAGCGCAAATAAAAACATCTTAATAATAATAATAAGGTCATCTTAAATAATAATAATAATAATGCGCATCGCGTAATAATAATCAGGTCATCGCCAAATAATAATAATCTGCGTAATAATAAAGCGAAAATCGATATTAATAAAATAAAGCATCATAAATATCAATAATAATGTTTAATGTCACTTTACATCTTGAAATAATAATGTCAGGTCAAAATAAATAATAATAATAATAAATAATAATAATATCATACATCATAATAATAATAATAATAATATCACTTTATCTTATAATAATATCAGATCGTAAATAATAATAATAATAATAATAATAATAATAATAATATCCTTTATCATCATGGTCATCATTTGGGTTATCTCGGTCGGTTTCATTCTGATTAGTTAATGTATGTTCTCTCTCTTTCTCCCTCTCTCTCTCTCTCTCTCTCACTCTCTCTTTCTCTCTCCCTCTCTCTCTGTCTCTCTCTCTCTCTCTCTCTCTCTCTCTCTCTCCTCTCTCTCTCTCCCTCTCTCACTGTCTCTCTCTCTCTCTCTCTCTCACTCTTTTTATCTGTCTCAGAGGGAGGCGGGTCAGTATAAGCAGCAGCTGTCCGAGCAGGGTGACCGGCTGCGGGAGGCGGAGCAGACGGCCGAGCAGCAGGACCAGCGGATTGAGCAGCTCCAGCGTCTCCTGTCCGGCATGGAGCAGGAGAGCTCGGGCCTGAGGGAGGAGCTTATGACACGGGAGGCGGAGCTTCTGCAGCTCAGAGAGCAGAAGGAGGAGGGGCTTGAGGACAGGAAGCGGTAAGAGGTCTCAGTAAGGGCTTACATACTGACGCCAATCGTGTAGCGCGACATCGCGGGACGCCAAAATGATCGTGATCTTGCTGGCGCGCCAGGATTTTAGCCAGGTAGCGAGGTAGCCAGCATCACTCATTTTTCAGACCTAGCGACAAAGCGAAACAGGAAGATGGACTAGTCTGGAGGGCAAGCGAGTTGCAGTGTTTTGTTACAATGTGAATTTAATAGTTTGCTGATAAGTTAACAAAGTTACCAGCGAGTTGCAACACATGAAATTAAGAGGAAAGAATAGAAACGATTTATTTTCAAAAACAAAGGATATCTATTAAGGCCTGAACAAAATCTCTTTCCACTTCAGGAAATTACATTAAACTCAGCCAGCTGCTAGCTAGCTAGCCAACTAAACTGTTTAAATTATTAAATTTCTCGATGACTAAAGTATCTATCTATATATCCATCTATCTATCTACCTGTGCGACACCTTGGAAACTAGACGATAATGATGGTGGTGGTTGTGAATAGTAGCAACCAAAAAAGTCTGAAGTACCATCACAGAGGCTAGATAATAGCAGAGCCCGCTTACATTCTCTGCTACTAGTGTTTCTTAAAGGAGAATTCATTGACCTAAAGTGTGTTGAAACATGATAACAGTGTGAACGTATGTCTCATAGTTTCAGGATCAGATTCCAAAATAATTCAGTGGAATGCATGGATTCCAGTTTCTTCCAGTAGCAGCAACAGGAATCCATGCATTACCACGGAATTATTTTTGGAATCTGATCCTTTATCATACCGTTTATTCTTTTCGTCATTTCGAATTTATCGTGACTAAATTCAAGATGGCTGCAAACGCTAAACTTCATGAAGATACTGTCTATATAAATCGTCTTGTAAGTAAACTACCAGTGCTTTTTCAAAGTTCTCAATGTCTCGCTTTTAAATGTCAGGGCCCTCGGAAGTCTACCAATGAAGTGTGGAGATACATTGAGCCCTCGTGAAATGGTGTAAAACAATGATTTATTTGCATGGTATAGCCCGATGTCAAGCACCACCATTGAAAAAAAGCTGTTGGTAGCATTGGCTAACTAGCCAGATTTTGGAGTGCAGGGGACAAGCCGAGATGGGCTATGAGACATACGCTCACACTCGGTATCATGTTTCAACACACTTTAGGTCAATATCATACCGGAATTCTCCTTTAATGCTACTTCTTCTGCTGTGTAACGTAGTTAGCGTTAATCTAATCTAATGTGGATGTCTATGGCAAGAATATACAATACACGTCAGTAAGTGTATTTACAGAGATGTAACAGCAGTGTGTGTGGGTACTTGTGTAGGTCAGAGGAGATGTAACAGCAGTGTGTGGGGGTACTTGTGTAGGTCAGAGGAGATGTAACTGCAGTGTGTGTGGGTACTTGTGTAGGTTAGAGGAGATGTAACTGCAATGTGTGTGTGTTCTGTAGGTCAGAGGAGATGTAACTGCAGTGTGTGTGTGTTCTGTAGGTCAGAGGAGATGTAACTGCAGTGTGTGTGTGTGTTCTGTAGGTCAGAGGAGCTTTACCAGGAGAATGCTCTCCTGAAGGAGAAACTGCACCACCTAGACGACATGCTGAAGTGCCAGCAGAGAAAGCTCAGAACCATGATTGAACAGGTACAGCTACACACACACACACACATGCACACACACACACACACACACACACGCACACACAAACAAACACAAATACGTACACAAACTCTCTGGCACTTAGAAACACTGAGCACGTAGAAACACTGGTATTAATGCCACGCGTTTGCCCTCAGGTGCAGAACTCAAAGATGGTGATCCAGGAGAGAGACCGGGTGATCAGAGAGCTGGAGGAGAAAGTGGCCTACCTTGAATCTGAGGTAAGCTCCTGGGAGATGCACCCTGGGAGATGGAGTCATTTAACCCCTTAATGAAGTGTTTTTCACTTTCACTTCCTCTCGTCTACAAACGGTTTGTACAGATGTTACTAAAACCTTACTCCCACTAAACTCGACTGTTAGTACAACTAATAGTAGAACTACTTTTGCTTTTTCATAATATTCACAATATTTTGCTCTTTCACAATATTAACTTTGTGAAATGCCATTGTGTATACAGAACAGAGAGATGCACGACCAGATGGATTACTATCTGGGAGGTCAGAGGCGAAACTCCTACCTGTCATCTGACCAGAACCCCCAGATCGTCTACAGGTGAGCGCAGACATATACCGTGTGTACACATATATCCTCTACACACACACACAACACACACACACACACACACACACACACACACCCCACAAGCGCTCTTTATGCATCACTAATACTCTGAAATGTGTGGTTGTTTTCTCTTCAGTAAGCCTTTGAGGCCCTCTACACAAAGCAGCAAGTCTCTGCCCTTCATCAAGGTCATTGAGATCAAATCGTGAGTGGGCAAGATGGTTTCGCTGTGGTAACACCACGGCCACTGCCACTGCCACAGAGCACTCAGCCCAGCCTTCGTAACCCGTAAGGAAGGCCACATCTGCAGCAGCACCACCAATTGCCATGGCAGCATCACAGCTCAGCAATTTCATGCATTTCACCAACTGACCATCTCAACCGCATTGTGCACCGATTTTCACACTATGTGTGTTAGTGTGTGAGTGAGTGTGTGTGTGTGTGTGTTTAAGTTCTAAGTGACTCCATCTGTTTTCTGCCATTTATAGTTGGATTTACTGTAGCTTAGCTTCATACTCAGTCGGTTGTAGCACCTGTGTGCCCTTTTCCATGTACAGTACATATGAACACTATGCAGCCACAGCTTGCTCTGAAACAAGCTAAATCTAGACGCATGCTAAATCTACACACACCTACACACACACACACACACACACACACACACACACAAACAGAAGGGATATGAAGGGATAAAGAAACAGGTCATGAAAAGGAAGGCTAATGAGAGATGGGTTAGTGCAATAAAACAGGGGGTTGGTAGGGAGACAGAAAGAAAGAAATTTGATTTATCACTGAATTTGCTACAGTTTCCCTCCTGACAGCACATGTAAACACATCTTAGCTGTCGAACCCAGTTTACCTCAGTCTGTTAACACACACGCACAACACACTGCAACTGATTAAGGGGCTTTAACACGGCTACTCAGATTAACAAGAACAGGGCTGATCTTTATACAGAAAGACAAGCAGCAGACACAGCAGTGGGCTGTGTGTGTGTGTGTGCGTGTCGTGCGTGGGGGGATAAATAAGCGAAGGGCTGGGGTAATTGTTCTCTATCATGTTTGAATCAAGACCAAACGGGAAGCTGGATCATCCCTGATGATGAGTTATGGGGAAGGGATGTCGTGTCGATACTGGCCTCGAGCATTCCAGAGCACACCCGCATGTCAAGTCGAGTCAAGTCTGTCGCCTGGAGTCAGGCATAGTTTTTAGGTTAATGGAAAAAAATCACACGTGCTGATTAGATAAGGAAGAATGTGTTATACACTGTGGTGAATTCAATGAAGTAGCTAGCGGCTAAATTAAATACCAAAAGAACTATTTCAAAATTTCTGATAATTCAGTCCATTTTAAATCTAAGCCAGTCAGAGTGAGGGGTCCATTCGGGACAGGAAATGGGAAATGACATCGCAGAATCAGATTTTTTTTTTTTTAAAGTAGTGTCACTATGGCAGCTCTGAGTGTTTGTTGGGACTCAGAGGCTCAAACAGGCAGGGTTTCAATAGCAATAACCTATAAACCATCTCTTCCTCTCTATCCCACTGACGTTTAAGACATTAGACTATAACACACCTTCTTTCTTTTGCTCTCCTTTTTGTACAGTTTATGACCCTTTATTTCATGTAGTTGCATAAACGTTGGAGGGAGACCAGTCCGACAAGTCTGTTATCATCTGTGTGTGTGTGTGTGAGAGAGAGAGAGAGTGAGGGACTCTGATCGGAACTCAATGACATCACCTATGTGTGCGTGTTCATGCATGTGTGTGTAATGTCGAAGGAACATGGCAGGTTGCATCACTGCAGCTGTGCTGACATAAGGAATATGAAGAAGATGATGGTGACAATGAAGAGTATTTAACACACAGCAATGTGTCCTATTTAATGTTGATCCCTGATAGGAAACACACATGTTCAGTTCAGTATCATGAAGCTTTTTTTCTTAATGGTTAAGTTTGTACATAGTATCATGTTTGTGTTAGAGTCCTTCATTTTCCTGTGTTATTTACTTTTGCTATCCTGAAAAACTCTGTAGCACTAAGCCAAAGGCTTTCTCCTGATGCTCTGTAAATAGTGAAGGCTTTTTTGTAGTTATTTTTGATGTGATCTAGAAAGCATGTAATAACTTATATCTAAATACTGTGTGAATGCTTTGAATATTTCAATAAATCAGCCCAAATCGTTATTGTCTCTCTTGTGCGGTACCCTGTCTGACAGATCAACATAGATGATCAACACGCAGGGCTTAGATATCAGATTTAGGACCGATATATGAAGTTTTAGTGGAAGACAGAATATTCGGTGGTGTATGAGCTCCTACATGTCACAAATCTTAAAATAAATCCAAACTATCTTTTCCATTGATCAAAAAAAGAAAGAAAGGTGCTTTTAACACCATTTGCTAGTGTTTTCTTAACATTCCCCCTTAAAGTGTGTTTGAGTGTCTTTGTTTCCATCCTTTTTTGATTAATGGGAGATTGTTTGGATTGTTTTCCGGAAAAAGTGTTTTGACAATCCAAGAGAGCATATGTGCTTTTAAAGACCACTTGCCATGCTCTATTAAAGGCTCTTTTAAAGACCACATGCTCTATTAAAGGCTCTTTTAAAGACCACTTGCCATGCTCTATTAAAGGCTCTTTTAAAAACCACATGCTCTATTAAAGGCTCTTTTAAAGACCACTTGCCATGCTCTATTAAAGGCTCTTTTAAAGACCACTTGCCATGCTCTATTAAAGGCTCTTTTAAAGGCTCTTTTAAAGACCACTTGCCATGCTCTATTAAAGGCTCTTTTAAAAACCACATGCTCTATTAAAGGCTCTTTTAAAGACCACTTGCCACGCTCTATTAAAAGCTCTTTTAAAGACCACATGCTCTATTAAAGGCTCTTTTAAAGACCACTTGCCATGCCCTATTAAAGGCTCTTTTAAAGACCACTTGCCATGCTCTATTAAAGGCTCTTTTAAAGACCACATGCTCTATTAAAGGCTCTTTTAAAGACCACTTGCCATGCTCTATTAAAGACCACTTGCCATGCTCTATTAAAGGCTCTTTTAAAGACCACTTGCCATGCCCTATTAAAGGCTCTTTTAAAGACCACTTGCCATGCTCTATTAAAGGCTCTTTTAAAGACCACATGCTCTATTAAAGGCTCTTTTTAAAGACCACTTGCCATGCTCTATTAAAGACCACTTGCCATGCTCTATTAAAGGCTCTTTTAAAGACCACTTGCCATGCTCTATTAAAGGCTCTTTTAAAGACCACATGCTCTATTAAAGGCTCTTTTAAAGACCACTTGCCATGCTCTATTAAAGGCTCTTTTAAAGACCACTTGCCATGCTCTATTAAAGGCTCTTTTAAAACCACATGCTCTATTAAAGGCTCTTTTAAAGACCACTTGCCATGCTCTATTAAAGGCTCTTTTAAAGACCACATGCTCTATTAAAGGCTCTTTTAAAGACCACTTGCCATGCTCTATTAAAGACCACTTGCCATGCTCTATTAAAGGCTCTTTTAAAGACCACTTGCCATGCTCTATTAAAGGCTCTTTTAAAGACCACATGCTCTATTAAAGGCTCTTTTAAAGACCACTTGCCATGCTCTATTAAAGGCTCTTTTAAAGACCACTTGCCATGCTCTATTAAAGGCTCTTTTAAAGATCACATGCTCTATTAAAGGCTCTTTTAAAGACCACTTGCCATGCTCTATTAAAGGCTCTTTTAAAGACCACTTGCCATGTTCTATTAAAAGCTCTTTTTAAAGGCTCTTTTTAAAGACCACTTGCCATGCTCTATTAAAGGCTCTTTTTAATCCCACATGCTCTATTAAAGGCTCTTTTTAAAGACCACTTTGCCATGCTCTATTAAAGGCTCTTTTAAAGACCACATGCTCTATTAAAAGCTCTTTTAAAGGCTCTTTTAAAGACCACTTGCCATGCTCTATTAAATGCTCTTTTAAAAACCACATGCTCTATTAAAGACTCTTTTAAAGACCACTTGCCATGCTCTATTAAAGGCTCTTTTAAAGACCACATGCTCTATTAAAGGCTCTTTTAAAGACCACTTGCCATGCTCTATTAAAGGCTCTTTTAAATACCACTTGCCATGCTCTATTAAAGGCTTTAGCGCCTGTAGTGGCTCACTCTACAGAAAAAGCACCTGTTTGAAGATAACATTGGCATCGGACTCTTATTTTTTTTTCTGATTTTGTCCCTGTGCATTATCTTTTCCTTCCTTCATTTTGTTCACAGAAGATAAACATGTACTTACTCTGTAAACATGTTTACAAGAACAAGATGAGTGTACACTTACAGTATTTGAAAAGTGACCAGTTGCTCTTTAGCTTCTCACAAGACTGATGCAGATGCAGAGATCCTCTCATTTGGCCAGGAGACAGAGCTCCATCTAGTGGCCAATAATAACACTGACAAGTAGCTATTTTACAATTCTGTCAGGTGTAATCATGCTGAGTTCACTGTGTAAGTTGTGTATAAAAATCTGTTGTCACTAGGTCTTCTCATGAATACTACGGCAAAACAATGTGAGTGCACAAACAATTAATGAAAAAGACAGGTTATCACTATTTTGATGAGACTTGAGTTTCCTACATTTGTAGGAACTGATCCTCCACCTTCAATACCTCAGAGGACATATTTGCTGAGTTTACGCCTGTGATAGTGTGAGAGACGTGAGACCAAGAGGCAGAGTTAGCTAAGGTGAAGAATTTTATGGTCCAGTTCTAAAGGCTCACATGTGTATGAGGCAACATTACATTCAGGTACAGACTACAGGAAGTGCACTCCAAGTTAATCACATGTGCACAAGCTAGTTCATGACATTACAAGTGTAACATAGTAAAGTGTGCACACTAAAAGAAATGCACATACAAGCACATCCACAGACACACACACACACACACACACACACACACACATTTCCTTAAAATGTAAAACATTCACCTAAAAATGAACAAGCAGAAATACATTAAAATGGAATAAAAGTGCACTTAAGAGTCAGTAAAGTAATACACAGTTTAGCTGTTCAGAAATTAAGCTATGTTGATGTTTCTATGGTGAGTGCTGCTGCAGAGGCTCATGGGATCTGTAGTCTTGATATGAGGGGATGGCACAGACACAGGTAATGTACATTACCCACAAGGCAATGGTCTCAACTCTGTAATGTAGGGTCAGAATTTAACCAGCTTCCTAAAATCTCTGCATATGACAAGGTCTTGGTAGGATACAGGATGGTGAGTTATAGTTTTTAGCTCAACTACAGTCTTTGTGGTGCGATTGAGAGAAAACTCTCAGAATGGCAGTCAGGCTCTGGTACCTCCTGTTTTACCGCTAAACAGCAAAACATTTATAGAAACAATTCTCCCATGTCTTTTCTTTGAAGCAAATGCCACGATGCTCAGATCCATACTCTAAACCACCTGCAGCTGCTTCAGTCAGGAACTGTATACAGTGTTGAACCAATATGGTCCCTCCCAATCTATGAAGTGTAGAAACTCTCTCGTCATTTGTTCCAGTGATTCTCCAGTTTGCATCTCCTGCTCTCCTCTCACGTCTCCTTTGCTCTCTCTCCCTCTCTCTGTGATTTGGTTTAAAGGGTGCTCTCCAGTGTGTTGTAGTTGTCCTTGAAGTTCTTGAGCTCCAGAAAGTGTTTGGGCCTCTTGCTGCGCTGGCCCGAGGACGGCAGGTACGTCACCTGGATGGTGGAGGCCGAGGATGGGCCCGGGGAGCTGGTCAGGTCCTTAGCAGCCGACTGGTGCTGCTGGCTCAGACTGGCGGAGCTGGAGTGGGTCTTCACCCTGCAGGGAGGGGACGGAACCAAGAGATGGGTTTAGAATAGTGCTGGAATGAGGGTTTAGTTAGCAGGAACTGATCCAACACCGAGAGCATTATGATGTAAAACATATTAGTTCATAATGTGTAATGCTTGCAAGTGTTTTCAAATGCAATGATTATGGTGCTGGAATAAGGTTATGGTGCTGGAATTGCGTACAGATGTTAACGCTGCACTGTGAATCTGCTAAAAATCAATACACACGTGTAAAAATTACAACCGGTTAGCAAAAAATGTAATCGCGATGCAACTACGTTGTCCAAAAATAAATAAATAATGAATAACTTCATAGCTCTTTCATTGTGCAGCGATGTGTGTATGGAGGACCGTAGGCGTCACTGAAAAAGTAGCAATAAAAGATTTCATTAATTTGCTATTGTAAACAGTAATAAAAAGTGAAATTATGAAAACAGCTTGTAAATGACGAATTCATCCATCAATAAATGCTTCTGATTTAAAAGGGAATTTTCAAAACCAACACCCAATAAGTAATTGGACACTCTAATTCAATGTTATAATCTCGTGTTTCAAATTTATCCATTTTCAAGCTGTTTTTCCTTTTCCTTTTTCAAATTCGATTTGCTTAATTGTTTAGTACAAATGGGATAGCACATGGAATGGCAAAAGAGTGCTTCTTTAAAACGTTGATGAACCATCGGTGCAGGTAAACAAGATTGCGTAGCCCTACGCCACCGTAGATTAGCACGCTGTACACATTTGTTCAAAACTCTTGCATTCAAGTTGACTGCTAAATTCTTTCTTCTTAGTCAATTCTCAGACGGTTTCACCATCTTCGCTGGAGATTTTAACCATGCAGATCTTAAAACTGTTCTTCCAAAGCTACACCAGCATGTTGATTTTCCAACAAAAGGAGACAACATCCTGGACCTGGTCTACACTACACACAAAGGAGCATACAAAGCCATCCCCCTCCCCCACATTGGACTTTCTGACCATATCACTGTTATGCTAATGCCCGCATACAGACAAAGAGTAAAAGCAAACAAACCGGTTCGTAAGCAGGTTAAAAAAAGTGTGGCCTGAGGGAGCCTCCGATGCTCTTCAAGACTGCTTTGACACAACAGACTGGGAAATGTTTAAGCAGGCAGCCACTTACAACAACCAGACAGACATTGAGGAGTATACAGACACTGTAACCTCTTACATCACCAAGTGCATCGATGATGTGACCCACACAAAAGACATCATCACTCAGGCTAACTGGACAGGTGATGTCCTCAGGCTGCTGAGGGCCAGAGACAAAGCCTACAGAGCTGGGGATGAAGCTGGCATGAGAACAGCGAGAGCCAACCTGTCCCGTGGCATCAAGGAAGCAAAAAAGGAATACACTCACAAGATAACCACCCACTTCAAAGACAGCAGGAACGCACAAAGCCTATGGCAAGGCATTCAGGCCATCACAGACTACAAGCCCGCGCCACAAAACTGTGAGAGCAACATCCCTCTGCTCAACAACCTGAACCGCTTCTTTGCTCGCTTTGAAGCACAAAACAGCACTTGCCCACAGAAGACCCCTCCCCCTCCACACGAGCAGCCCCTGTGCCTCTCTGCCGACAGCGTGAAGAGGACACTTGCTGCTATCAACACCGTGAAGGCAACAGGTCCAGACAACATCCCAGGTCGCGGCGCTGAAGGACTACGCTGAGGAGCTTAAGGATGTCTTCACAGACATCTTTAACACTTCCCTGAAGCAAGCCATCGTCCCATCATGTTTCAAAGCTGCCACCATCATACTTGTGCCAAAGCAAAAAACTGCTCCATCCTGCTTCAATGATTACAGCCCGTGGCACTGACACCCATCATCATGAAGTGCTTTTGAGCGCTTGTCATGTCACACATCAAATCCATTCTCCCCCACCCTGGACCCCTTCCAGTTTGCATACCGAGCCAAACGATCTGCTCTGCCCTCCACCCAGCCCTCACCCACCTGGAAAAAAGAGACTCATATGTGAGATTGCTGTTTATAGACTTCAGTTCTGCATTCAACACCATAATACCACAACAACTCATCTGCAAACTTGACAAACTGGGACTCAGTACCTACCTCTGCAAGTAGTATGTGTTGGCAACAATATCTCAAGCAGCATCACACTGAGCACGGGGGCCCCCCCAAGGCTGCATGCTCAGTCCGCTGCTCTTCACCCTGCTGACGCATGACTGCACTGCAACCTACAGCAACAATCACATAGTGAAATTTGCTGATGACACAACTCTGGTGGGTCTCATCACCAAGGGCTTATTTTAGACTCAATACAGGTTGGAGGTCGACCTTCTGACCACGTGGTGCAGGGACAACAACCTCCTGCTGAACATCAGCAAGACCAAGGAGATTGTTGTTGACTTCCGGAGAGGTCACACCCAACACCTGCCACTGACCATCGACGGTGCTGTGGTGGAGAGAGTGAGCAGCACCAAATTCCTGGGGTGCACATCAGTGAAGACCTCTCCTGACCACCAACACTGCGCCACTGGCTAAGAAAGCCCAGCGCTCCTCTACTTCCTGCAGAAACTCAGACGAGCAAGTGCTCCACCAGCCATCATGACCACATTCTACCGAGGCACCATTGAGAGCATCCTCTCCAGCTGTATCGCTGTGTGGGGCGGAAGTTGCACTGAATACAACAGGAAAGCCCTGCAGCGCATAGTGAACACAGCTGGAAGGATTATTGGTGCTTCACTCCCTCCCTGAAGGACATTTACACCTCCCACCTCACCCGCTTAAGGCGACCACAATTGTGAGTGATGCAAGTCACCCCGGCCACAATTTGTTTGATCTACTGCCCTCTGGGAAGAGGTACAGAAGCCTGCGCTCCCGCACCACCAGACTCACCAACAGGTTCATACACCAGGCTGTTAGGATGCTGAACTCTCTCCCCCCTCTCCCCCCTCCACCCTCAGCTACATAACATCCTGGACTTTGGACCCACAATGGCTGCCTTGCACTACTCCACTTGCACTACTCCACTTGTACACTTGCACACTTTGCAACTTGTTGTTGTTGTCCTGTTGTCCTGAAAACACAACACACTTCTGCTGCTCTTACATAACTTGCACCACTATGCCACTTGCTTACTTAGGTAAAACAGAACTACCTCAGCCATTTATTGGCCTGACTTTGCACTACTATATTGACTGTCTATGCACAATTTCAACACAATTTTGCTGCTCTTATTTATTCATTGTATGTGCCTTCTTATTTACTTTTTATTGTTTACTTGAATGTTATGTTTTTGGACTTAAATTGGTAAAATATGTCTTGTCTCCACCGTGGGATAGTGAGAAACGTAATTTCGATCTCTTTGTATGTCTTGGCATGTGAAGAAATTGACAATAAAGCAGACTTTGACTTTGACTTTGACTTATCATCTTAATCCCGATGTAAAAGGAAAAGTATTTCCCAGGCTCAAAAGGGCCTATACCAAGGAGAAAAAGATTCACGTTGAAACTTAAACACACCTGGGGAAACTGAACAGTCTAACCAGCAGACTATGATAAACTAGCCAATTAGAATAGGCTTACTTTGTTTACAATATTTCTAGGCTTCACAGCTGACAGCTGAAGCAGCAAGACACAGAAAAAGGTAGAGAGAGCTGTTTGAGCCTAATGTATCTTAACAGCACCTAGGCTATAATATTTACATTATGTGTGCTGTCATGAATAAATAATCAGAAATACAGTATTTTTTTTTTGTAGTTTATATACCATAATAATATAATAATAATAATATAAATATTAATAATATAGGCTACAAGCCCAGTCAGACACCTTATAACTAACACATTCCCTGCGGAAAAAACCCACTGCAGCTAATGTAACTAAAGAAATCGTGGGTAAATCGCATTATGAACTTAAAATCGTGAATCATATCGAACTGTGAGTTGAGCATATCGTTATCCCTAATAATGCATAATGTTTTCAACTGCAATGGTTATGGAATGGAGGGGTTTTTCAACTGCAATGGTTATGGAATGGAGGGGTTTTCCAACTGCAATGGTTATGGAATGGAGGGGTTTTCCAACTGACTGAGGAGACTACAGAACACAACTGATTACAAACATCCAATTTGACTTTTTTTAACTGATAAGTTCCAAGATTCATATCAGAACTGGTGGATGAAAACCCATGAGAGAGGTTAGTGAGAGGTAGAGAAGACAGAGCGACAGGAACCAAGAGTCTGAGAGAAAAGGAGAGAGATCAAGTAAGAACGAGTCTGGTACTCACACTGTGGCCAGTTCATTCAGAGCGTCCTGATATTTTAGAAATTCCGCTTCTCCAAAGGCCTGTGTCAGAACACACCAGTCACACACACACTATTTAATATTGTGGAACAAATGAGTAAAGATTTTACGTTTTTATTTGAGAGTTAGCCAAATGGTCCAATGTACTTACATGCTGCTTAGGAATGAACAATACTAAATGAAACAAGTGATCAACAAACATAAACACTAACCCCTGTTCCATGTCTGGCATTGTCGTACCCCTCCAGCAGTCTGTCAATGAGGCCGCTGCGCGTGGTCCTAACCAGAGAGCTGGAGTTTCTCAGTTCAATCAGCCAGTTCCTGTAACGCCGTCCAGTCAATGCGCTGGAGCTGTGACCCAGCTCATGGAAAGGTAAATCTGACACACACACACACACACGCACGTGCACGCGCACACACACACGCACACATGCACACGCGCACATGCGTACACACGCACACACACACACACACACACACACACGCTCACACACGCGCACACACACACACACACACACACACACACATACACACACGCGCACACACGCACACACACACACACACATACGCACATACACACACGCGCACACACGCACACACGCACACACGCACACACACAGACGCATGCACACGCACGCACAAAGAGAGAGATAAATGAGAGGTACAATACAGCACATTGGGCTCACACAAGATACTGAACATGTGTGGAGTAGGCTAAACATGTTGCTCTCTCACCCGTGTCTCTGATGGCGTCTAGCGCTTTCATTCGATAGAGGTAGTTGTAGCAACCTAGAAAATCAAATGATATATGTTCTGATACATGGTTTTTCTTAGAGAATGCTGTCTTGATGATGTGGCATCACGTTTGAGCATTTAAGATTATAATTCATGAATTATTTGGAGCTGGATTGAGTTTATTCAATAGGGCCAGAAGGTCGCAGAGTTACTTTGATTTACATTTTGAAGATTTTTATGAAACATTACCATTACCATTCTGACCCCGGTATGAGAGACGGTCGTCTTCCGCTGCCAGAAGGCGCGGCTCATAGCGGATGTCGTTCACCTTGGACAGACGTGAGTCTATCTCCTCCTTCAAATCCTGCGTTTAGACCACAAAGCCTTTACTCATGAAACAGTTTAGTTTAAATCAGTCAATGTGAGTTTTCAGACCAAGCTACATATCACCAGGTTGCCCATTGAGAGATCGCTGTTGGACTACCATGTTTTAAATCAAATGTCACTAACCAGAGATAAAAGTTTTAACTGATGATATGATAGGTCTACCTTTGGTGCGTTGTGACCCAACGGTACATGAGGTCCTCGACGAGACTTCATGGCGAACCGCATTATCTGTCTTTTCACGAAAATGAACAGCAATACAAACACCTAAAACAAGGAGAAAGTGAGGATTAGTGGGGTAGCCGATACATTTGTTGGGGATTGAGACACACGCCAAGCAAAATCATGATGTCCATCATTGCCTCACTCTTCACCTGTTGTGACAATCGGTGCATCAGTGAATTAGCTATGGAAATGTAAAAGTAAGGTGTGCGCTGCCTTGAAAAAGTAGGCTATCGTTAGCCGAAATCTCATTTGCTTTGGACTTTTACAGACACTTAAACCAGAGTGCAGAGACAAGCTTATCACGCTCATGTCAAAGAAAACATGCATACTAATAAAATAAATAAAACGAATCAGCTGTAGGCTAACGTTATGTGGTAAAATGTAAACAACACAACCCTTACCAAACTACCGTAGGCCATCACAAGCACTACGTTCACTCCAGAAAGAGGCGAGTCCGAGGAGGACATGATTGATTACGTCAGTTACAACTCCACAAGTTATTGATCTTCAGCAAAAGGGTAATCCAAGTTGGTACATTATTTGGTTAATTGGAGATGTTGTCCATGAATTTAACATTTCCTGTTATGAATGTTTTGTTGTCGCTGATCATCTGACTTCTTCTTCGCTGGGGACGTGTGTTGACAGATGAATTTAGGTATTTATGGGACATCGCCATCTACTGTCATGGAAGAAGCTCTGCGCTTATCAGCATGCATTTCTTTAAGGTGTGTCAGGCTGTCAGTCTACTGTCTTCGATCGCAAAATGTGTCGTATTCGCTGATGATGATAATCAATCATGATTTACCATCATATGTGAATTTGTGGATAAGAGAAGAGAGGCTAGAACTCTTTAGCTGTGACCTTTATTTGTGGTCATGGTGGCTAATGTCCCCTATTTTGATTTCAAGAGAGCATTACAAGCTCTTTATAGGCCTACTCATCTATTAAGTAGCCTAGTTGTAACCATAGACAGTAAAAGAAAGTTTGTAACACTTAATCGAATGGACCATATCAACTCACAAAAATCAACTCTTAGATCAACACTGTTGATTTTACGTGTAAATTACACTAGATGGCACTCATCTAGAGAGGGTTGAGTTTGAGTTTGGTTTGTCATACCTTAGCCTAATATGTTTTGGTCATGCATACTACATAATAATACTACCTAGGCCTATGTTAGGCTACTATTTGTGAATATAGGCCATGGTTGGAAATATTGTTATTATTACATTAGGCAGACACTTCTTGACCAAAGTGACTTACATATATAGTATATATACTTTTTTGATCCCGTGATCGAGTGAAATTTGGTCTCTGCTTTTAACCCAATCGGTGAATTAGTGAAACACAAACAGCACACAGTGAGGTGAAGCACACACTAATCCCGAGCAGTGAGCTGCCTGCTACAATGGTTTTCGGGGGAGCAGTGAGGGGTTAGGTGCCTTGCTCAAGGGCACTTCAGCCGCGGCCCACTGGTCGGGGCTCGAACCAGCAACCCTCCGGTTACAAGTCCAGAGTGCTAACCAGTGGGCCACGGCTGCCCAATATGTCAGCTATATTACAAGGGATCACATTGTCCCCGGATCAACTTGGGGTTAAGTGCCTTGCTCAAGGGCACAACGGTGGAAGCTGGGAATTGAACCGACAACTTTCAGGCTATTGCACGCTAGCCCAGCTCCTTAACCACTACACTACCACCGCCCGGCAGTAGCCTAATTGATGTTGTCTATTTATGTGTTTTGTAGCCTAAGTGACAATACTTTTTGTACTCTCCCCAACGCGCTTGCAGGCTAAAATCAAATAGTTTGAAGAGAAATGACACAACTATCTCCCCAACGCGCTTGCAGGCTAAAATCAAATTTGAGGAGAAATGACACAACTATACCGGATTTAAGTTTGGGTGCGATACACACCACTGCCATTAAGTCCATTATTTTGGACACACTGCGATTATGTGTTAAGCATATTCACTGCCAATATCAGTATTTTGGCTACTGTGCTGCTTAGATTACAGGACAACAGAATGTCCCATTCTTGCCATAAAGGGATGTTGACATTTATCAGCCGATAGATAGATCTGCATTTAATGCTGATGTCATGTGATTGGTGTATTCAAATTCACTTCACTGGGGAGGTCTTGCCCTATCAGAGTGCTCGTCTCGCCGGGATCGCTCTCTAACTCAGGCTTTTGGAGTCCATATTGATAACCTCAGACCATAGTAAAGTTTTTATTTTCGTTTAAAAATGTCTTACTTTCAATGCTAAAAAATAATGTGTACCTTTTTGTTAGTACGATTATGGTGATGTCATTTTTATGCATGCAGCTCTATCTCTTGAAAAAAAAAACTGGAAACAGTGTTTCATGCTGCTTTGCAGTTTGTGCATAAGAAACTTTTATAACTATATTTTTACTCATGTCCCCTTCAGGTCTCCTTGCAGTGATCATTTTGCTGTCAAATCTAAAATAGGCTACCCTTGTCTTGTTTTCGCTGTGTTTTGTTTTAAAGCCACAAAGCTGTTTCCGTTCACTAGATTACACCAGATGGCAGACGTGCTGGTTGCATGAGGTTGCGTGACCACTTTGTTTGTCACCGAGTGCTTCTGGGTTCCACAGGTGACTCAACGACCAATTAAACTTAACCTCAAGGCCCAGGGTTTCATTAACCCCAGCCCCTCTTACTCAGTTCACCCCACACCATGTTAAACCCATACTGTGTGTGTGTGAGAGAGAGAGAGAGAGAGAGACAGACAGACACAGAGAGAGAGAGAGAGAGAGAGAGAGAGAGAGGTTTTTGTTTGTCACATGTCCCTTTACAGATTAGTGTCTGTCTGGCGGGGGAGTTAAGTGGCCTGTGACAGTTAACATGTTGATGCTGATGAGAATAAGGATCTTCTTTGTGCCTGCCTGTTGATCTGTATCTTCGAGGAACTTCTCTAAATAGTCCACTTGTTGGCCTTCCCACATGAAGTGCACATTAAAGCCTATTCTGTCTCCTTCTCTTTTGCAGTCTGTTTTTCCCTCTCAGACAGGCTGTCTATCTCTGCCCTTGTCTATCTCTGCCCTTGTCTATCTCTGCCCTTGTCTTTTCGTTGTTCCTCTGTCTCATGTTTTCTCTCCATTGTGATTGGTTCTACTGTTTTTTTGTATCTGACTTTGAAGCTGCTGGCACTAGTTTGGCTCACACAGGAAGTGGTGAAGTTGCTTTGAGAATGTTGTTCTCCTTCTTGTTCAACGTCTTCTGTTGAGCCGAGGTGCAGAGAGAGAGAGAGAACACAGAAGACATTCAGTGCACACAGGTAAAAGGCTTTAAACGCTTCTGTTTTTTCATCTCATGGTTATATTACCGTCATCCTGACAGATATTTGCATACAGTAAACAAACAATATGGATGACGCAGATTATAATCATAATAAATAATAATTGAATAATCATAATCAATAATCATTGATAATCAGTAAGTGATTTTTAATATAACCCACCTCTTTGGTCAACTTCATATGCCAGTTCTCCTGTGCTTGGGTGCATCAGTGGTTCAACTGAAACGACATTGGCTGGAGCCCTAAAGTAATGATATGTCATGCAGTAGAAAGTGCCATGGTTGTTTTGCCAGATGGTAGAGTCTGCCCTCCAGGAGAGCTGTTCACTCCATTTTTAGCCTGAAGTGAGATTGACTCTATGCAGTCATTATTGTCTTAGAAATGGCAAATGATGACATTGACATGCACTTTCTCCAAATAACTTTTCATAATTAGGGATGGTCCATCATACCGTAATGCTGAATTGCTGTAAATTCACAGTAGTTTGGTAGTCGCAGTAGTAATGCCCCTTCTCAGTACCTCACCTTGTTTATTCAACTTTGTTTGTTTCAGTGATTGTACAGGCAGGTGTGCCCGATTGTACATCATGATAATTCAGCCAGTTGAAAAGGGGATAGCTGAGTGCACAGTAGTTCTTCAGTGGCTTAGCAAACGTTTCCACAAGTTTCCATGCTTTGGGTTGCAGAAGTGACCTTGCAAATTGAGGTGCATCCACATTGCACTGCATAACTCGTAGCACTTTACCGCAGATGCCACATTTATCTGTTCACTTACACGTGGCCGTGGCAGTCTCACGTGGGCCACAGGAGCTAGGCTCTGAATTGGTCAGTAAATTACTAAAAGATTACTTTTACATTGTTTCTTTGATTTTTACATAGATCACAACCAATTTTACATAGATTATTGCATTGTTACCTTAATTTTTAATTCATTAATTTAATTGCCAGCTGAGGAAGCTACTTGTTGACCCACGACTGGCCCATTCAACATGGAATGATATTTCATGAGATATTCAAACTAGTATTCAATTGCTCTTTGTTATTTCTAAGATCTCATTTGAGCTTTGTTTATGATTGATTCTTTGTGTCTGTGTAGCTATACAGGTGTGTTGCCTTGGCAAGCATGCAGGTAACCCGAGTATTTGCTGTCTTTAGCATTAGTCATCAGGTCCTGTTTTGTGTTATGAGACAATCATGGCCTTTGTGGGTGTGCTTTTGTGTTCCCATGCGACATGCTTCAGCACTGTAACCTAACACAGGTGAGAGCTTTCACAGGTGGACATCAGGTCTCTTAACCTTGTTCTGTGTGATAGGTTAGACTATGGAAGGATGTGGAAACTTTGTGCCACTTCTTAACCACCATCAAGCTCTCACCCTGTCAACCCCCCCCCCCCCATGCCCTCTTCTCCTCCTCCCTTGCGCTCCCTCTGCTGTCTCTCTGCCCATCTTCACTGCTCACATTAGGCTGTAATAATGCCCTGATGTCATAGCAACAATAGGCATGGGGGCCCATGGGTCTTAGTCTGTCTTTGTGCATTCATGACATTGTGTGTGTGTGTGTGTTAGGTGGGGTGATCAGGTTTTACGTGTGTGTGTGTGTGTCTGTGTGTGTGCATTCTGTGGATGTACACCTTGTGCATGTCTCTGTTCCTACATGCATGGATGTGTGTGTGTGTGTGTTCTAGTGTGTGCCCATTCCCATGTTCATATGCATTAGCATAATCACATTAGTCACGGCTTCGCACCTAAACACTACATGTTCATGTCAGAGGCCTGAGTGAATGACACACACAGCACTGTATGTACTGTGTCCCCGTTGTGTCCAGTAACACTTTGTGTGTTCGGCCTGGGTATGTCCAAGGCTGCTAATAAAACATATGTCCAGGTACCTGCATGTCACTGTATATATGCCTGTTTGAACACAGAGAGTTACTCACCTAACACCATCCATACCATGTCAACAACGTCATCGTCAGGAATGCTGTCCTGTCGGAGTGTGACAGGGAGAGAGAATGAGAATGAGAGAAAAGAGGGAGGGAGGAGGAGGAAGAGAGCAGAAGGAGCAACAAAAGGAAGGCGCTATAGGAAGGAGTAGAGGTGAGAAACCAGTCTGACAAGTCTGTGGAGAGAGAGAGAGAGAGAGAGAGATTGAGAGAGAGAGAGAGAGAGAAATTGGGAGGATGGAGAGAACCTTTTCATTCCTAAACCCAGCAGGTGTTGTGCAGTACAGTAAGCCAGATCTCAGGCTAGTCTGACCACAGGTGAGCGAGAGCGCTTCACAGCCCTAATGAAAGGAGGAAGTGGCCAGTGTGTGATTGTGTGATCGCTGGAGCTAGGCGAACAGGTGCTTCTGTAAACTGACACGACTCTTTCATTCATCTAAAGGAACAGAGGTAGGGTCACACAGGCACACACTTTTCTGTGCTGTCTTGTTTGTGCTCTACATATCTTGGTTGTCTGGTATGTTTGCCTATCTGTTTGCTTTTTATGCTTGCGGTGTACTGATTTCACAAGGCTCTTTTGAGAAACGTCTTTTGAGAAACGTCTTTTGAAAGACGTCTTTTGAAAGACGTCTTTCTCTCTCTGCCTTTCTTCCTCTTGCTCCTTTCTATGTTTCTTTCACTCGTTTGCTATTGCTCTCCCTGTATTTTGGCTGCATGCATGTTCCGTTTGTCCTTCTTGTTTAATTAGCTCTTGCTTGAAACTCCTCCTTGCTCACTCCATCCCCACCACTCAAACACAGAACCAAAACATTACATCTTCAGATCTCAGATCAGATCCTAGATCCTCTGTTCTTTTTGCCATGCTCACAAACCACAGCAAACATATCTGAGGTGGCTGAACTGATGCTTATTTGATGCCTTTGTGAGTTTTTAAGGTGGGTCCGTAAATGTGCTGGCACAACGCTGAAACCCTGATATCAGGCCATTGCTTGTTCTTACTCAGGTGTGGTTGAGTGAATGGGCGTCCTCGTAAACATCTGTATGCGTATCTGTGCCGTGGCCTCAATGGGAACTACCTCTCTTATCAGATCTCACTCAAAATCTGTTTTTACATCATGTATGTGAGTCCTGGTACTTCACTATATGCATGATTGTGTTGGCACAATAACGCAAGGAAAGGTCACCATTTGTCATGTGTGTGGCCCACATGTGATATGTGGACATTTGGCTGTTTTTCGTGTGTTTGACAGTGTGTTTGTGTCTCTGTGTGTGATGACTTTGACAGAGTAACCGATTGTTCCCCACTCAGGATTGCTGTCTGATTTGTTTTTCCTGTTATCTTACTGTTGATCAGGTTTTGTCTGTGTGTGTGTGTGTGTGTGTGTGTGTGACAGAATAGCCAAAGCATGTTGCTTATGTAAACAGAGCAGACAGACAGAAAGAGAGAGAGACATACCCTCATGTCTTAAAAGGCTCAAAGTGTATCTGAGAGACCACAATGAGAGCATTGTGTTGGTATGTGAAGCGTTGTGAAGGCTCTAGGGTTAAAAGTTACAAGTTACCGGTACATGCAGCTCTATTCAGTATGAGTGATGTTTGAGGAAATATGATGACACACTGGTGTCAACCCGGTGAAAAATGTCAGTTCTCATCTGTAAGAAGCTTTAGGTAGAAGTATCAGTTAAATGAATGAACATAAACACAAACACAAATACTGGAAATAGAGCTGGATTACTACTTTGTCAGTCTGTGGTCTTTATGACATGTACAGTGTCCATAAAGGTTACTTGATGGCACGCCACATTTTTCGCTGAAATGTATAACTGACCAAGGAATTTTAAGAGGATGGAAAAAAATGTCAATTGAGTTCTGCTGAAACCTCAGTTTCAAATACAACTCTTTGACTTTCACTCACTCACTCACTCACTCACTCACTCAGACTCACCCACTCAGACTCTCTCACTCACTAACTCACTCTCTCACTCAGACTCACTCACTCACTCTCTCACTCAGACTCTCTCACTCACTCACTCACTCCCTCACTCAGACTCTCTCACTCACTCTCTCACTCACTCTCTCACTCAGACTCTCTCACTCTCTCACTCAGACTCTCTCACTCACTCACTCACTCCCTCACTCAGACTCTCTCTCTCACTCCCTCACTCACTCTCTCACTCACTCACTCACTTTCATTTCCTCTTTTCTTTCCCTTTTTCTCTTTTATTCATTCTTCCTCTTCTCTTCATCCTCTCTCACTCCCACTCACTCACTTTTCATTTCCTCTTTCTTTCCTTTTTTCTCTTTTATTCATTCTTCCTCTTCTCTTCATGCCTTGCTCCTCTCAGATGACTGCTCAGACTCTCACTCACTCACTCCCTCCTCCCTCAGACTCACCCACTCATTCACTCCTCCTCACTTCTTTCAGACTTTCTCTCACTCAGACTCACTCCTCACTCTCACTCCAGACTCTCTCACTCACTCCTCCCTCACTCAGACTCTCTCACTCATCTTTCTCCTCCCTCACTCCTCTTCACTCCCTCCTTTTCTTCTTTTCTTTCCCTTTTTCTCTTTTATTCATTCTTCCTCTTCTCTTCATCCTCCTCTCAGATGACTATAATCAGACTGCTTTGCCCTGTAAAATATCCCGCTCTTTAAATGCACCATAATTAAGTTTGGCCTTCCCCAGCAGTGGTTGCCTGTGTCCGACCTGGATACGATTACCAAAGCATTCCAGGGAATTAGATCAGGATTCGAAGGAGGGACAATTTAAGGAAAATAAACTCTGTCCTCGTCTTATTTCCTGCTCGCAGGCACTTCAAGAAAACAAAAGGCGATGGAGGGGGGGGAACGGCACCATGAATGACAACGGATGACTGCTGCAAATTGGCCAGAGACTTGAGGAGGCTGTCCGCAGAAAAGGGACTCCTTTGTCACAGCGGTGGGGTTGGAGACTCAGGAGACAAGAAGGATACAAAAGAGAAAACAAACAGTTGATCCACACTGAAGTGTAAATGGCCTGCCTGTCAAACCTCAAGGACCAAAGCGATATAAACCCATATGTGCGTCTGTCCCAGCGTCAGTGCATGTTTGTGCTGGAGAGGACATGATCACAGGGGCAGCATATTTTCTGAGTATACCGCGGTTTCTCTTGTGTCCCACCAGACACAACAGATTCTTTTTTTGTCTTTAACAAAACTGAAGCTACTGACTGCACTCATCAGTGAGCCAGCCTTCCTGTCATCGTAACACACCTGTGGATTTCAACACACATTGCCCGTCCACATTCTCCACAGTGACTGCATAACTTTGAGTTGTTTCTATTTTTCCTCTTGGACTGTTGTCATATAATTATGTTAAGTCTTTGTTTTTGTTTGACACTGAATGGTATGTTTTTTCCTGCATTTTTGAAACTCTTTTTGAAACCACACTGGCTAAATCCTTCTCTGAGCTGACCAGACCTAATGGAGGGCTATGAGAAATGGAGTACCAAATATATAGCAAAACCACTGGATGCTCCGAGAAAGGGGGGGTTACTGAAAGAACAATGTTCAAACTCTATTGACTAATCGGTTTTGTCTGCATGGTTATATTATAGTTCTGCATATCAGCCATCCAGACTTGGATTTACTGAAGGACTCCTCTTGAGCATGAGTGTGCCAGTCCGATCCGCTGTTATGAATCCGAACACACTGCCCAAGTCATCTGGCGCGAGGAGCGGTGCTCTCTCAGCTGAGTCACGGTCAGACAGTGCAGCGGCTCCGTCTGCGAGCCGCCCTGCGCAGGGTTCAGCCACGGTGCGCTTCACCGTGCGGTCCGCCAACTCTCGCTCGAACCTGGGGCTCAGGACCGCATCGCTGAGAAGCGCGCGACACGCCTTTCAGGAGGAGGCCAGCAGGATGGAGAGAGAGGAGATCAAAGGAGTCTCCGCTGGCCCTCAGCCGTACGTCCCCGCAGGGAACCGCACAGACGGGGACAGAGGCAGAGGTCCGAATCGTGTCAAATTTACACCCGACACCAAGGTGACCGCTGACACGGGGGCGACCCAGAGTTCCACCGCTAGCGATGCAAAACCCAGATTCAGTACGGACGATACGGATGCTCCAGGAAAGGCCTGCAGCCCACTAGGAAGTGCAAGAGGAAGGACTGAGTGGAGGAAGGAGAGCATGCAAAGCAGGAGCAAGAGCCTGGACTGGAGGGGCAGAGTAGATGACGGAGGCAGAGCAGGGATCCAGAACCTCTCGACTGGAGCCGCAGCCAGACGAGCAGAGAGTTTGGAGAGGAGGGAGGTGGAAAACAGCAGCCTTGATAGGAAGGCATCATACAAGGACTATGGGGAAGCTGGCAGTGTGTCATCTCACATACAGGCATACTCTGCCGGAAGAGGGAGTGAGAAGGCTTTACCCACACTGGGAGAGAGAGTAACGGGGACCTCATCGCTGAGGTTGAATCGAGTAGTCAGTACTTTGGATAGGGCGGGAGGGGAACGGTCATTGCCGCTGCGACTCCGACCTCAAGACAGCCTGAAGTCGCCTGTGGAGGGACGACCTCCGTGGAGGCAGTTAAGTCAGGAGGATTCGGGCCTGGGTGGATCGAAATCGAATGAAGTCACTGGAAACCAAACTATCTTGGATCGAATCGAGAGGCTTTATGGAATGAGTGGATCAGATGATGCAAAAGCCAAGCGGCATTCTGCTCCTGTTGGTGACTGGCTTGACAACTTGCCTTCCGATCTGACTCCCGGCCAAAGAAAGTTGAGTTCAGATATTGGTAGCCCATCCTACACCCTCCATAGCCCTCGGTCACCGACGTCTCATAATGTAGAGAAGGGAGGAACCTTCCCCAGGAGGTTTAGTCCAGGTGACGACAATTTCTCGCGGAGAGACACTTTACCCAGTCTGAGCACCTCAGTGGCCCCAGTGGCTTCACGATATCGGGAAAGATCCATCGAGAGGAAAACTCTCCCTCCGGAGGTGGGTCTCTACACCAAGTCTCTGGACAGAGCCAGAAGCAGGCTCTCGGCCACAGCTCAGCTAAAACACCTGAGAGAGACAGAGACGCCATCCAAAGAGTTCAGCAAAGAAACGGTCTCCTCACATCTGAAAAGCTCTGGTGTTGTCAAGGAAAGCAGTTTAAAAGAAGAACAGTCAAAAGTTACTATGGATAAGGACGTCGCAGGGTGGAAAGCAAAAGAGAGCGTGACTGCCAACAGAGGAGACGAAAGCCGATGCAAATTTGGGAAATCTGATTGCCTAGATAAACTCAGCAGGACAAAAGATTCTCAAGAGACATTAGCTATGGCTAGCAAAACATCAGAGTCAAATGTTGGCAAGATTCCAAAAAAGGAATATTCCTCAGATAAAGGTTTTGCAATTCCACCTAATGCCCAGGCCTCCCCAACAAAGCAGTCCATCAATAGTACAGTAGATGAGGACGTATTTGACACGCGCGTCAAATCAGTGAATGGCCCAATCGGAAAGCAAGACGCCAAGAAGGGTCAATCTAATAACCCTTCGATGGACTCGGTGCGGAACACTATCCATAAGTTTGAGGCCCTGGCCCAGAAAACCAGAACTGCCCCCCAGTTCCTGAAGTCCAGAAGATTCTTTTCTGTGCCAGAGCATCCAAAGGACAGGGGAGGATTGAAGAAAAGTGAATCTGATCATGCTTTGGCCAGGAGAACGCAAGAGAGTATGAGGGGGAACCCACATGACAAAGCTTGGACTATGAGATCAATCTCTGTGGATGAGATCGGACTGAACCAAGATAACTCTGACAAGTTTGAAATGGGCTTGAAGGGTGGAATTCAAAAACCATCCTCAAAAGGAACAGACCCCAAATCACATGGATCAAAAGATGTGGATGAGACAGATTCTCGTGCTCTCTTTGCTATCAGAAACACAGTTACAGTTCAGGACTGCGTTAAACGCAGCAGTAAACCAGAGCACACACTCTTCCCATATCACCAAAACAATCACAATAATAATTCCAACCGGAGAGCCGTATTTGAGCAGAATGACTTGGAAACCCCCGGGAGTTTCTCAAAAGTTTCAGACGCTTCAGAGGATGACGCAGACAAGACGCCCACCAACTCTCCCGTTAGTCTCCCCTTGTTTCCTAGCTTTAATGGCTATGACCCAACCCCATTCAAACCGCCCACCCCCACAAACAGCGACATCCACCCTCCTTCTGATGCTGACTCTGAACCGCCCACCCCCACAAACAGCGTCCACTCCACCCGGGGGCCTCTGCTGATCCGTCATGGTCCTCCAGGGCTCACCAGTTGCCCTCCCCTTGATAGACTGACTCTGCTGGACAAGGGTGGAGGCTCAGGGCCTTTCAGCCCGTCAGTAGCCAGGTGGAGCTCGGACGAGGAGGAGGATGATGATGATGATGACGGCACGCAGAGAGACAGTGACTCGGACTCAGGTGAATCTTCGGTGACCATCACCAGTAACATGAGCCGGAGGAGTTTCTCAGTCAGGTGAGTGTCAAGTCCCTATACGCGTGGATGAGGTATATTTTATCACCACATATTGTATGATTGTACACACAGATTTATATTGTCCACGGTTCGCACATCACAAGAAAGTGCAGGTGCTGGACATAAGGCAGTAAAACATAGAAAACATAAATGAAAAGTATATAAATGTTATTATTGCTTTTCCTCTCACTTTCATTGCTTATTTTATTAGGCTATTGATTGAATTGATATTGTTGTTTATTATTACTATTCTCCTTATTATATTTGACCAACATTCTAATCTGTTCCCTGTTCAATTTTAAATATTATGTCGTTTTTTATTTGTGTGTCGCTTTGGACAAAGGCGTCTGCCAAATCCATAATCATAACCATATAAAAGTCTGCACACTGTAGCTCTCTTTCATTATGCTACAGTGTGCAGACTTTTAATCAATCTTCTAATCGCCTCAGCCATGTATCCAAGCCCTTCTGTTTCTCTTTCTAATGCCCATCTCTCCTCCCCAATCCTGCAGTCTGGCGGAGCTGTGTAATTTCGGAGGAGTGGACTACTCTCCCCTAGATGACAGCGAGGACGACGCTGACGACTGGCCCTCTGGCCGCTCAGCCTCCCTGAGCTCGGACATCTCTGCCGTGTCCTGTGTCACGCTCCTGGACAACGAGGAGCTGGACAGCCTCCTGCAGGATGTGCGAAACCTTGGGGATGACGCCTTACAGGTAAAACCCCAAAGGGTCCTGTGACTTTAAAAACAGCCGACTGGTAGCTTTGTGAACAAAATTCTTGGAAGAAGGGGAAAAAGAATAATTCACTAACAAAGAGCAATCCAGGCACTCCATTGAGGGTAAGGATGGCTAATAATGATGACTACATTGATTAGAAAATCAACATGGATCAACAGCCTGGTCTTGTTCAGGGCTTTCCATCTGCAAGTCAAGATAGCAGGTTGATGTGGGATACACACAGGGCATCTGGGCTTAATTTAGAGGTCCATTAAAGCTTCCTGTAGTGTAGTATAGTGACGCCTGTTTTGGCTTTGTTTTAGTTTGTATCCAATGCCCTCTATAACGAACAAATAACTGATTATTGTTAGTTCTAAGTGGCAAGCTGGACTAGTATACCCTGTAGGAAAACTCCTTCAGTTTCTTTTTTAACAGAATGTGATTGCCTCGCTGCATTGGTTGAGGAAACATGAGCCTTATCTACACTTTTTGTTCTGTGCATTACAATCCCAGGGGTTTCGATCAGTATTCCCCTCATCTTGATCACAGCATTAAAGCAGCACTAAAGAATATTTGAAGAGTTTGGGTCCAAAACGCTATATCCTCTATTTTAATAAATCATTTTTTAACGTTTTGTTCTCCAAGTAATTTTAATGTAACTGTAATTGGGTTATTGTTACTACATTTATCGTTTATAAATAGCGTTTAGGAACCAAACTCTTCATCTGCTCCCAGGGTCCCCCTACAGTTGAGAAGTGCAATAATAAACTAGCTAAACATGCGTCTTTTGCAACCAAGTACGAACATAACTGCGATATAATGCACCGACAGCAGTCTGTAGAAAGAGATCTCCGAATTCCTGTAGCATAGCAGCTCTTTTCCGTTTCCATTTCGGAGGAAGGGCAATATTCCTACAGAAAGTTGCTAGGTCAGGAATCGCCTATTGTGGGCCACTCACACAATGGCAGAAGTGGTGTTCGTCATGTTATGAGGTTATGTGCCATCAAAATGATTTTGGAAACATTATGTTAAGGTAAGACACTCTTAAGTGCTAACATTAATTAATTAATGCTAACATTAAAGCACCTTTAATGTTAGCATTAATATGTCTATATGAGACCATTAGATACTTTCAGCTAATATTTTCTGTGCTTGTATATTTCTAGAACTATGATGACGTCCAAGTGGTGGTCCTGCACAAGGAGGTCGGCACTGGTCTGGGTTTCACTGTGGCAGGAGGAATTGACCAAAACAAGCCAGTCACAGTATGTGCTTTCCTCCTTATTTTCCACAATGCTGAACAGCACAGGTAGTATTCTAATCCCTTGAAACTAATTCAATTCAGTTCAATTTCAATTCAAATAAGCTTTATTGACATGACAAGAGTGCTTATGTTGTCAGAGCATGTATACAGATTCAGTACATAAATATATAAGATAAACAAAACAATGTTGATTAAATAATAATAATAAATAAATTATAATAAAAAGAATATTAATTTAATTAAAAAATAATGATAATAATAATAATAATAATGATAATAAATAAAAAATAAAATAATAAATAAATAAACTAGATGTACCGCAGAGCGGTACAAAATATGACCGCCGCCCAGTGCAGCACATTTTTATCCACAAAAATAAGTCACGCTGAAAGGCATATATGATTCTAACTGTCTCACTGAATTGCATTATGCACACTCAATTCTCACTGGTATCTGCTAGACAACAAGTACCAAAACATGATTAGTTCATAGATTTCACATGTAAAATAAATTTTACCCCCACCCCCATCTTGCCTGTTCATAATTCTGAGAAATTCTTGAATTGTGTGCATGTGTTGTGTGCGTGTACATGTTTATGTTTATGTGTGTGTGGATGTGTGTGCGTGCATGTGCTTGTGTGTGTGCCTGTGTGTGTGCATGTGCGTGTGCATGTGCATGCATGCGTACATATGTCTACTATGTGAATATGTGTCATACGTATGATTACTGTGGATGTATGTGTGTGTGTGCGTGTGTATCTGTTTATGCACATGTGTGCATATGGAATGGGTTAACATGACCCCTGGAGGCAAAAACACGCAAAAATGGTCATCCTAGGCCCTACGGTTCTCAAGATATTCACAGAAAACTCTGTTGGTGTACAGTCACTAAATGTACACATAAATTAATTTATTGTATGGCCCCCCATGAACGAAAGTCCACGAAACTTGGCATGCATTCGGAGGGTGTCATAATGATCCTACACTGTCAGCCAGAGATATTGTGATTAAAACACCTAATTTTTTGCTTTTGAATTTTTAACTAGGTGGCGCTATACATGAAATAAGTGGTAATGGGATGGGTTGACATGGCCCCTTAAGACCAAAATACAAAACAAATGTGGTCGTCCTAGGCACTACGGTTCTCGAGATATTCACAGAAAACTGTGTCCGGCCACCTACAGGTCAGTTGGTGTACAGTAACATAAATTAATTTATTGTATGGCCCCCCATGAATGGAATTCCACGAAACTTGGCATTAAGAGGGTGTTATAATGATCCTACACTTCCAATTTCGTGCAGTTTTGACCATGTTAGGTCACAGATACCTGCGATTACAACACCTCATTTTCACTTTTTTGTTTTTAACTAGGTGGCGCTATACATGAAATGAGTGGTTATGGAATGGGTTGACATGGCCCCTTAAGATCAACATACAAAAAAAAGGTGGTCCTCCTAAACCCTACGGTTCTCGAGATATTCACAGAAAACTGTGTCTGCCCTAAGCTTCGCTGCGCGGTGGTCATAATAATAATAATTAAAAAATGAGACTATGTTTAGATTTCTGCTCTTTGTCCATTATGTGTTTTCTCTCAGTTTGTGGCACTTAAACACAAACTGTGCGGAGAGTTGTAGGGATTGTTCATCTTCACCTAGGAGGGTTTTCATTTTTGAATTGTTGTCTAGACCTTTAAATTGTGTTTTTTTTTTTTCTAGAAATTTAGGGTAAAAAGAATTTCTCAGTAGAGTATATTTGGTGCACCTTAGAAGGAAGTGTTTTTCATCCTCAATCTCCATGAGGTCACAGTGGGAGCAAATTCTTTGGTGTCTCTCTTGCCAGGATCTTTTATGCCGTCTGGTTGTTTTAATTTAGTCAGATAATTCTCTCTCTATCTCTCTCTCTCTCTCCCTCTGTCTCTCTCTCTCTCTGTCTCTCTCACTCTCTCTTTCTCTCTCTCTCCTTCCCTCAGGTGCACAAAGTCTTCTCGCATGGCGTGGCAGGGCAAGAGGGCTCCATTCAGGAGGGGGACCTGGTGCTGTCAATCAACGGCACGACGCTGCAGAGCTCCGGCCACTGGGAGGCGCTGCGCACACTGCGGAAGGCCAGGGGGCGGGGCATGGCTGTAGTGGTACTGCAGAGAGCCAGAGTCGGCCATTCCCCTCAGAAACGGACCAATCCTGAGAAAGGAACTCTGATCACAGATGTAGGAGAGTCAGGTGAGCGTGATCCAAAGACAACGGATTCTCACTTACTCTTTATTCTCTTGTTTATACTCCTGTGCTTTATTGTGCTTCACACCATAAGCCTTTGGGTTGTACAAGGATACAAGGATACAAGGAAGTTTATTGTCACATGCATATAGTTACTGGAAGTAAGAAATGCAGTGAAATTATGTCTGGTGTCAGCCTATTTGTGCAAAGTGTGGGGGGGGTAAAAAGTGCAGTAGAAGAGGGGTTTAGTAGATTAAGTGGCAAGGGCTGCATAAGAAAGGTGAGGGAGGATTGGAATGGGGGGGGGGCACCAACAAGAAGCACCCAAGAGCAACAGGGGCAAGGAAAAACTCCCTTACCAAGGAAGAAACCTTGGGCAGATCCACGGCTCAAGGGGCTAACCCAACTGCCAGGGGTCTTGGTGTGTGTGTTGGGGGATGACAGGAGATGTGATAGTGTGCTGTGTATGTGGGGAGAGGGCAGTGTGCAATATGTGTGTTGGAGAAGCTTCCTCATGAGACAATGTGCTGTGTATTTGGGGGGGTGACAGTGTGCTGTAAGTATGTTGGGGATGTGTGTTGGAGAAGCTTTCTGATGAAATAATGTGCTGTGTATGTAGGGGAGAGGGGGGGGGGGCAGTGTACTGCAAGTATGGTGAAAGGACTTACTATTGCAAGCAGAGTACTGTATGTATGATGTATGTGAGTGATGAAGATGTGTGTGTGGGATGGGGGGAGTGTAGCAGTGACTGTGTGTGCGTGTGTGGGTAGGTGGGGGCAGTGTGCTGTAAGTATGTAGAGGATGTGTGTTGGAGAAGATCCTGAAGACAATGTGCTCTGTATGTAGGGAGGGGGGGGGCAGTGTGCAGCAAGTAGAGGAGGCTTACTGTAGCAAGCAGTGTGCTGTATGTGAGGTGATGACAGTGATGATGTTAATGTGTGTGTTTTTTGTGTGTGTGTTGGGGATGGGGTTGGGGGGGGCAGAAAGGCTAGGCAATCAAGGACATGGGTAGATGGAGGAGAAATAAAAAATAATAAATAAAAAGTTCTATGGAGATATGCAAAAGTTGGAGAAAGTCAGATATGTGTGTGTGTGTGTGTGTGTTTTGACGTGTGATGAAATAAGAAAATAATAAAAGGTCTATAGCATAGGGTGAGGGATGTAAAAGTGCTAAAAGTCTTGTAGGTGTGTGTGTGGGGAGGGGGGGGGGTCATGAGTGCTGAGGAGTGAATGAGTGCAAAGTCAGTATAGTGTGAGTTCAGAGTTGGGAAATGTTTGAGAGTGCTGAAGAGTGAATGTGTGCAAAGTCAGTATAGTGTGAGTTCAGAGCTAGGGTTAGGGTTAGGGTTTAAATAAAGGGTTTAAGTTGTAAATGGTTTAAATATTGTGTTTAGGTCGAAAGAGACTTTTAACAACAACTGTTGTCAGTATGTATTGTGTAATAATTGTGCGATGATTTCTCTTGTCTTCATGTGCGTGTGTGTGTGTGTGTGCGTGTGTGTATGCTTGTGTGTGTGCATGTGCTTGTGTGTGCGTGCTTGTGTGTGTGCGTGTGTGATTAGGTCGGCAGCTGCGGGTGACACTGAAGAAGCGAAGCTCTGATCTTGGCTTCAGTCTGGAGGGAGGAGTGGGCTCCAGCCAAGGGGACAGACCCCTCATTGTCCAAAAGCTCTTCCAAGGTGAGGAGGAGAACACACACACACACATATTGCACAACAGTCTGAACACACATGTAAATGAACTCCATTTCACACACACACACTTACATGCCGATGGCGGAGGCTGCCATGCATGGTGCCAACCTGGACATCGGGAGCACTTTGGGGTTCAGTGTCTTGCTCAAGGACACCTTGACAGAGTCAAGAGGAGTTGGGCTCAAAATGGCACGCTTCCACACGTGTGTGTGTGTGTGTGTGTGTGTGTGCCCAATATTAATGCGTGTGTGTATGCTTGTGTGTGTGCATGTGCTTGTGTGTGCGTGCTTTGTGTGTCGTGTGTGATTAGGTAAATGCGGGTGACACTGAAGAAGCCCGAAGCTCTGATCTTGGCTTCAGTCTGGAGGGAGAGTGGGCTCCAGCCAAGGGACAGACCCCTCATTGTCCAAAAGCTCTTGCTTCCAAGGTGAGGAGAACACACAGGTGTGTGTGTGTGTGTTTTGACGTGTGATGAAATAAGAAAAATAATAAAAGGTCTATAGCATAGGAGGGATGTAAAAGTGCTAAAAGTCTTGTAGGTGTGTGTGTGTGTGTGGGGGAGGGTCATGAGTGCTGAGGAGTGAATGAGTGCAAAGTCAGTATAGTGTGAGTTCAGAGTTGAAATGTTTGAGAGTGCTGAAGAGTGAATGTGTGCAAAGTCAGTATAGTGTGTGAGTTCAGAGCTAGAGGGTTAGGGTTAGGGTTTAAATCAGTTTAAGTTGTAAATGGTTTAAATATTGTGTTTAGGTCGAAAGAGACTTTTGCAACAACTTTGTCAGTATGTATTGTGTAATAATTGTGCGATGATTTCTCTTGTCTTCATGTGTGTGTGTGTGTGTGTGGCGTGTGTGTGCTTTGTGTGTGTGCATGTGCTTGTGTGTGCGTGCTTGTGTGTGTGCGTGTGTGATTAGGTCGGCAGCTGCGGGTGACACTGAAGAAGCGAAGCTCTGATCTTGGCTTCAGTCTGGAGGGAGGAGTGGGCTCCAGCCAAGGGGACAGACCCCTCATTGTCCAAAAGCTCTTCCAAGGTGAGGAGGAGAACACACACACACACATATTGCACAACAGTCTGAACACACATGTAAATGAACTCCATTTCACACACACACACTTACATGCCGATGGCGGAGGCTGCCATGCATGGTGCCAACCTGGACATCGGGAGCACTTTGGGGTTCAGTGTCTTGCTCAAAGGTGTCAGTTGGCTCAAAGAGCCATTTATAAGTAAGGAAAAGTGTGTCTTAAAAGCACACTCAAAGCATAGAGTGCTTAGAATTTCCCCTTGGGGATCAATAAAGTATCTATCTATCTATCTAGAGCAGGGGTCTCAAACTCAAATGAGCTGGGGGCCACTTCTGCCAACGTCATCTGATTGAAGGGCCGGCTATTTCTGAAAATGCAATGTTCTTTTTTTCAAATACCACACAAAACTGCAAGTGCAAGTGTTTTTATCTAGTTTTAGACACCTGTGCTAGCAACCTTAGCTTATAAATAAAATAATGATAAAATAAATATTAATACAAATTATAAAACAAACAAAAAGCATAAAAACGGGTATGTTTGTGTTTCACACCAAATAAAAATATTTTCCTCTCATAACTTTTCTAAACCTGGCAAACTAGGCGTCAGGGTTAAAGAAAACAACACCATTATTTTTTTATATCAAAATTTCAAAAGGCCATGGCTTGAAAGTGGTCAGAGATAAAGTCCTACTGTAAATGTAAAAAATCTTTGAGTATAAAAAAAAAAGTTTATGAAGGGGGGCAAATGTACCCATCACTGGATGGCAAGCACCTCAAATTATGCACCTTTCAGTAAATACTGGATGAACATATTTGAGCAGGTTTACTTTCCTTTTTTTCATATTACCCACATAACAAATTAACAGGAAAACACCTAAGATGTATACCAACACCTAAGATGTTTATGGTTTAGTGATGTATTACTAAACCACAAGGCCTATAATAAAGTATTCTGGTCAAATCAGTTCCTATATCGCGGGTAATCTGAGTACCCAGAAGTTCGCGATCATATTGCGGGTGACTTTGTAGTTCTTTAGAGCCCTGTTTCTACTAGCCCTGCTGTCTGTACCACGTCCATTACGGACACTTTCATCACGATTACCACTGCAACCTCCAAGCTATGTTGGGCAGAGGGTCGTAATAAGCATGGTGTGCTTAGTGGACACCGTCGTATACATAAAAAGGCGCACCTCCATTCACAGGCGACTGTGACTATCACTGTCAATAGGCGATCGATCATAATCTCCAAAAGGATATTCTCCTTCAGAATCAGAATAGGTGAATAACATAGCCTACCTAAGACTTCATCACACGTGAACGTTTTTCAACATTAGGTGTAGGCCTATTTCTGCTTCAATTTGTGCAAAACTATGGCCTGCATCGCTTCGGCGTCATTACAAATGCTGCGTCTTTGTGTTTCTCGCGTGTAATACAAGTATTTCCTGAAAACTTTGCTTGGCGATTTTGGGTTTGAATCAAGCTCTGGATGTCTAGCACATAGTGGAGCAGAGTAGGCTACAAATGAGATTTGTCACCGTACTTGGATCTATCGTCTATTTTAATCAGTATATCGTTGTTTGTCGCAATTAAAAAATAGCCTCAAGGGCCGAATTACATTATTATTTTGACATACGTCGCAGGGCGGATTTGGCCCGCGGGCCGGGTGTTTGAGACCCCAGATCGAGAGACATAGAGACAGTTTTAAGTCATTTTCAATGAACAGATGACCAAAAAGTGTATATTGTATCAACAATTCTGTGGCCATGAATACGCCAACCCTCGGTGCTCCTCTCTTTCAGGCGGACCCGTTGAAGACGTCCGTCCTGGTGATGAAATACTGGAGATCGAGGGCCACAGCATGACTGGACTCATGCGTTTGGAAGCCTGGCAGCTGATCAAGAAGCTTCCCATAGGCACCGTGGAGCTGTTGCTACGCCGACCGTCCAAACCACACTGACAAACTCACTGCCAACACAAGTCCTATCATTCTTACCAGTACTGCCATAGCAACTATTTAAAGAGTATTCTGAGCACTGGAGGACCTCTCGAAGTGTCTGGTAAGCAGACAGCAGAGAGGCATGTTTTTGTATCATTCCTTGTTTTACAAAGCACAATTTTTGTATCCATTGCGTCCATTATTGTAAAACATGTATCTGACCCTTTGAAGTTATACTTGTTTATCTTTTAATAAAATATATAAATCTTTGTATTTTGTAATAACACGTGTCTCTCTATTCTTTGACAATTGTGCTCTGTCACGGAGCACTTGTGGATTGTTGAAAGGGAAATCTTGAAAGGAGGTTGTGAAGTCGTCAGGTGATCCATCAGACAGAATTAGAGCCAGCGCACCGTGCCACAGATTCCATGTGAGTGATGACTGTGGAGTGGGGTTCCCTTCCTATCATTCCTCTAGCTGCCCTCGGGCCGTCTTTGCTACCCTGGAAATCCAGAGTTCTCGCCAAAGCACAATTGAATTGTCTCTGCGAGACACTCTGGCAATGAGTAATGATGCACGTTACTTTTACCCCTTGCATCACGAGGAACCAATCACATCAGTGTATCTTATACAGGCGGGCCATGAGGCGAGCTAAACAGATGACGACAGCGCTGCAATGAATCAGTCAGTAAACATTGCTCGTAGTGTTATCCAATTGCGTGCAGTGAGATTTTCAAATGCATGCTTGTTCCCGCCGCTTGAGTTGGGCCATTTTCACTATTCGTGGCTAGACCCTTAATCTTTCTAGATTACCAGGGTCTGGATTTTCCAGGCTACATCTTGTCACTAGTAGAAGTAAACATTTTTTTTTTACTCTTCTTTGAGTGAGCTCTGTATATCCATAGGGTACAAAAACGCTGTTGATAAAAATAAGAATGTACCGTATCTGTAGCCTAAGCATCTCCCACTAGAGGTCAGCCAATATTCGTATTCCTCACGGCAGTGGTTCTCAAAGTGTGGGGCGGGCCCCACTAGAGGTCAGCCAGTATTCACATTCCTCACGGCAGTGGTCCTCAAAGTGTTGGGCGGGCCCCACTAGTGGGGAATAGAGACATGACAGGTGAGGCGCGATGAACAGGAGGAAATATTTTTTTTTGAAAATGTGCCTATCTTTTTTGACAAGGAAGATCATAGATTCAAAACAAAGCAGCCACACACAAACATAAGAGTCATAAACAGACCAACGTATGAATTAAAATAACATCTGATCCAACAGACCGAGACGGGAACTGTAACTTGGAAACAAATTTAATATATTTTAACTAGGGCTGTCCATCGATTAAAAAATTAAATCGAATTAATTACATAGTCTGTGATTAATTAATCTAAATTAATCGGAAATATAATTTTTGCTGTGAAAGTATTTTAAATATTTAAATTCAAATGAGTCATTGAATAATCAGCATTAGTGACATTAAAGTTCAAAAACTCTTTTATTATTATTTTCACTGTTCAAAGAATCGCCATAATAATCTATAAGACCTAATATTCTGAGGAAATTAATTTAAAGTGCTTCAGGAAGAAGTCTTTTTTTCACATACAAGGCATTTCAGGCCACAGATATAACTCGGACACAATGAAAATAAATTAACACTCCCTTAATGTCAACACTATTTTTTTGCCTTGATGTGTGACTTTAGAGTTAACGAACTCTGGTGATATGCAAATTCCTTGCTGCAGACATTGCAGAGGACTTTATTTTAATCAACACTTTATTTTTATCAACACCATCAGGCCGTTTTTTAAAAGTAAATGTTCCAATCAATGATCTAGGCAGCACATTTTCTTCTCTCCTTCATTTTACAGTCTAATGGTTACTGACAAAACGGCTCAGGGTCAAAGGTCATACAGAATCGATTAATCTGTGTTATTTTTTTTAATCAGTTATTTTTTATCAAATTAATTAATCGAAATTAATCAGTTATTTTGACAGCCCTAATTTGAACGTTTCCATTTTGCCATCAAGGAACCAAAATGCAAACAAATTTAATATAACGTTTCCATTTTGCCTCGTTGATGGGGTCAAGTGGGGCTTGAAAATTCCCCACCTCCAAAGTGCGGAATAACAGAAAAAGTTTGAGAACCACTGCCTTACGGTACAATAAAAGGTCATGCAGTAGTCTGCTATTCCCGCACCATCCACAGGGGGGAAACGTTGCATCACACAGACCAGAACTGGGTGCATAACAGAACCACATTCTTAAGTTACGAGCTTATCTATGACCACAGAGATATTTAAACAACTGCATGTGAACAGTACATGAAAGCATACAAACTAGTAAATCCTTCGAGTGATTGAGATAAGCTGTGTCTCAAGACCTCATTTAGAGTGAGGTAAGGTGGCCAGTTTACGACACAGCCTGGGAACAGTTTCCTTATCATCACTCCCATCCTCCGCAGTATCAGCAGGCAGACTTACCCTCTTTCATATAACTGGAGGGGAGGCTGTTTTTGTTTTCCCTTCATATCTAATACACGTGTTAATGCGTCAATACTTCCCACTGTCCCAAGCTTGGCTGTAACTGGAAATCATAATTAATAATGTGGAATACACATTTGACTGGCAAATCAAATCTACATTATGGATAATCTATGTTAAGAACTGTTGAAATGCATTCACAGGTGTGTGATGCCTGCACAATATTCTTTCCCCCATTCGATAGATTTTGCTTATCTTCTTTTGTTTCTTTACTTATTTCTGCCTTACTTGAAAGTAAGCCAAAGCTATTTTCATTACATGTATTATCTCTTTGAGAGTGTGATTCATCTCAAAGATATTTGTTGTGGGCAGTGCACCAGCAAGAAGTCTGCATCTTTCTCTGACCAAATAGATGTTTAACTGTTTACGTTTTACTCCCTCTGTGCAGATAAAGACTATCTTGTTTCTCAGAAATGTTTTCAAACCTCTGCTACGCGCTACTTCATACTTTACCAGGGGCACAGTGCCCCTATACTTTATTGTATTACACAAAGGCATATAACCCTTGGTTTAAGTAATCTTTATTAGTATGTTGATAATCCTGTTAGTGATTGACCTTTGTTATAGTGACCAGCAGGTGTTTTACAACAGGTCAGCATCAGCCTCTCTCTCTCTAATCATCTGGCATGAGCGCTTTGTCGCTGGCCAAAGTCGAATGATGGTGAGTGGATAAGATGGTGTGTGGTGATGTGTTGATTTCAGGTGGGTGATCCTGACTACTGGCAATAATGACTGCAGGTGAGGCCAGTCTGCGTCGGCAAGCAGGAGCAGGTAGAATGAAGCCACTAACGTTCCGAAAGGCACTAACCGTGAAGAATGCCCTGGTCAGAGAGTGCTTGGCAGAGCTTCTCGGAACCTTCGTTTTACTGGTGAGAACCTGCCATCCATCAACTTCATTTTGCTTTCAGCTTCCTTTTACTATCAGTAAACACATCAACGTCACAGGTAACGTGAAGTAAATGTAAGTAAGTAAGTGAACGTACATATGGGGCTTTTCTCAATACAAAGTACGCTAAAGTAAGGTCTCCTGTTCTTGAAAGTTCGAACTTGAAAAGTTAAGATCGTGAGTCCAGACTCTGGAGAACGCGAGCACAGGACGCTCAATTTGCAGTTTGAGACAGCAGCGTTCTTGCCAACGGCAGCTTCTCTCGGAACAGCTCGGGAGTCTAGTCATTTACCTATTGCTCTATTAGTCTGCACCGTATTTCTGACATTTAGCCTACAATAAAATATATAATTCACCAGCTTGTTTAAGTTAATATATTCACTTGCCGATGGCGGGAATAATGTTTGAAGTTCGCAGTTTAAGTGACAGTTATGATTAACGTTAGTTGTGAAGCCTGTAGCCTATCATTACTTCATCAATATCTAGCATTTCCTTGTGCAAATTTATTACATTTTACAGTATATTTCTTCATCAATACACAGAGTAAGGCATATGTCCTCAATCTTTCAATAAACGTCATATTCATTTTGACATACCTTGATATAAAAGAAAGAAAATGCTTGTGACTTTTGCTGACCCTATTTTCTATCTGTTCCATTGAGATTTGTATGATATAGACCCCAAAAGCCTTTTTATTTTCATAATTTCTTGATGTCACACCAAATGATATGGTGTCACGCCATATGATAAATAACACCACAAAACAATCTGTTAATACAAAAATGTGTATTATATGTATTTCACAAGCAACAAAAGACAGTTTAAGACAGGTATATCATGTAAAGGTTCACTTTTAGAAATCACAACTATGCAAAACAGAATGCCACCAAATATTGTATAGCTCTTGGGTTCCCTGAGTATCTTTTGTATCCAAGGCTGTAGAGTGAGTGAGTGAGTGTGTGTGGGGGTGATTTCTGTGTTTTATGTGTGTGTGTGATTCGCAATACATGCAATAGTTGCACATCTTAAATAATAAATGTTAAATCATGTTAAATATGTCAAAATATATATTACACTTAATTATGAGTTAAACATATGTATGAAAAAACATTATTTATGCAGGAAAATGCAGTTTCTATCATACAGTGTGACAAATAAATCATATGGTGTGACGAGAAAACCCGGTCACACTATATGATATGGGGTCACACCATATGAGGTTTCATGTACTTAGCATGACATTAAGCAATGTGCTTTTATGCTAACATCCTAAAAACATGCTAACTGCAATATGACAATATAGTTTTAAAGGTAATATTGACTGAAAAGTAATTTTATTCGGGCATTTTTGCGTAAAATGCGTCACACCAAAAGACAGTGCAAAAGGGAACTGAAGCAGGAGTGCCGGATATACTTGATTTTTTGGAAAACATGAAGAGAGAAAACTCATCTTGTAACTTTCAGTGTCCTTCTGAGGTGTTGTTCTTCCTCCTGAAAGAAGGAGGACCCCTACTCCCCAAAGGTCTCCAAACAATTGCCCGTTTAAAAAAAGTAATATGGCGTCACACCATATGATATCCATTTCTGGGACAAAGTGTTTTAGTTAAGGGTGGCTTCACAGTATTATGCCTGAACCTTTAGTCAAGCAGACTCACAAGTAGGCATCTGGGTTATCAATATATGATTGAATAAACAGAAAATGAATACATTTTCTTGTTTTTATTCAAAATCAAAATTTGTGAAATGTGACTGGGACAGTCACGCCATATGAGCTTTTTCTGGTTTGGCTGAAAATTGTGGAAAAAAAATGGAAGATTAATCCCATGAATGCTCTGTATGTTCATATAAAACAGCATTTTCTGAACAATATCACCATAGTTTTTGATATATTTTTTTTTATAATTTACATATCTTTGACACATTGGACCAAAAAAAGGCCATGTCATGTCAACCACCCAAGTATAGAAAAGAACGCATATTGAGAAAAGCCCATGGTCTCGAGATAAATTATGTATTCTGCTATCCAATGACAGATTAGGTCTGTTGATCATGTGCATGCACATCTGGATGCCAAGCTTATACCTCAGCAACAGACAACATCCATCACTTACTTTCGGACATGCAGACATATTGTTGTGGTAACTGCAGATCCAGCTGATAGTCAGAGTTTGCAACTAGACTCCAAAGAGATTGAGTAGTGAGAGAATTGAAACTCATTCAAATTCTACATGTCTAGTCTCCACCGTGGGATAGTGGGAAACGCAATTTCGATCTCTTTGTATGTCTTGACATGTGAAGAAATTGACAATAAAGTAGACTTTGACTTTGATCTTGTCCTGAACACTGAGGCTAAATTATTTTGTAGACATTTTTTACTCTTGTGACTGAGTCATGTATGAGGTCTTGATTTGTTTATTTTCTGTCATAGAGCATCACGAGTCCTCTGCGTTTTTTGTTTACAGAGTTGAGCTCATATAGTGCACTATCCTATGATACAGTTTACAGAGTTGAGCTCGTATAATGCACTATCCTATGATACAGTTTATATAGTTAATCTCATATAGTGCACTATCCTATGATACAGTTTACAGAGTTGAGCTCATATAGTGCACTATCCTATGATACAGTTTACAGAGTTGAGCTCATATAGTGCACTATCCTATGATACAGTTTACAGAGTTGAGCTCATATAATGCACTATCCTATGATACAGTTTACGGATGTCTGTGCACAATGAATGTTTTCACCACTAAATTATGAATTTGCAACCTCCCTGGAGTTGGCCTGCCATGGGGAAACTGCCCGTTTGCTGCAAAGAGTATAGGATAAAAAAAAAAAAAAGTACTTATATAAGCTATGATTGAGGCACCAGATTACTTATTCAGCCTTATTCCAATTAAATTAGTGTACATTTTGTTTGTGTATATAACGTCTTTGCCACCTAGGGCTGCCTCTGTAATATCCTGTTGGCTGTAATCACTGTCTTTATGAGTTTATGAGCCATATATGTTCCGTGCAGTTAGTGTATTGTGTGCTGCAGAGTTATTGAATGTGCTCATGGTTATTGAGCTTGTTATCTAAACTATGTCAGCACTTTTTTTTTTTGAGGATGTTTAACACAGTAATGTATTAATGAGTTGAATGGAAGTTTTTTTCCCTCTTTTTCCTAATATGGAAATAAGTGAGGATAGGAGCAGGCTTCACTCAATGTGTCTACTTTTAAACTTTAAGAGTGCTGGCCTGGATAGTTAGAATACGTAAAGTAGGAGAGAGGCCACACTATGCATATATACACCTTTATTTGCAAATAAAAGTCTATATGCATAGTGTGGCCTCTCTCCTACTTTACTTTACGTCAGTGGTCCCCAAACTACGGCCCGCCACCTCATTTTAGGTGGCCCCCCAAAACATGTCCGTGGTATATACAAGGATACAAGGATACAAGGATACAAGGAAGTTTATTGTCACATGCATATAGTTACTGGAAGTAAGAAATGCAGTGAAATTATGTCTGGTGTCAGCCTATTTGTGCATTAATGGGGGGGGGGGGTAAAAAGTGCAGTAGAAGAGGGGTTTAGTAGATTAAGTGGCAAGGGCTGCATAAAAAAGGTGGGGGAGGATTGGGATTGGGTGGGGGCACCAACAAGGAGCACCCAAGAGCAACAGGGGCAAGGAAAACTCCCTTACCAAGGAAGAAACCTTGGGCAGATCCACGGCTCAAGGGCTAACCCAACTGCCAGGGGGTGTGTGTGTGTGTTGGGGGGATGACAGGGGAGATGGGATAGTGTGCTGTGTATGTGGGGAGAGGGCAGTGTGCAATATGTGTGTTGGAGAAGCTTCCTCATGAGACAATGTGCTGTGGGGGGGGGGCAGTGTGCTGTAAGTATGTTGGGGATGTGTGTTGGAGAAGCTTCCTGATGAAATAATGTGCTGTGTATGTAGGGGGCAGGGACTTACTATTGCAAGCAGAGTACTGTATGTAATGTATGTGAGTGATGACAGTGAAAGATGTGTGTGTGGGAGGGAGAGTGGAGCAGTGACTGTGTGTGTGTGTGTGTGTGTGTGTGTAGGTGGGTAGGTGGGGGCAGTGTGTGCTGTGGGTATGTAGAGGATGTGTGTTGGAGAAGATCCTGAAGACAATGTGCTGTGTATGTGGGGGCAGTGTGCAGCAAGTATGTAGAGGAGGCTTACTGTAGCAAGCAGTGTGCTGTATGTATGTGAAGTGATGACAGTGATGATGTAAGTGTGTGTGTGTGGGGGGGGATCAGGGACTTACTATTGCAAGCAGAGTACTGTATGTAATGTATGTGAGTGATGACAGTGAAGATGTGTGTGTGGGCGGGAGTGGAGCAGTGACTGTGTGTGTATGTGTGTAGTGTGTGTGTGTGGGTAGGTGGGGGCAGTGTGCTGTAAGTATGTAGAGGATGTGTGTTGGAGAAGATCCTGAAGACAATGTGCTGTGTATGTGGGGGGCAGTGTGCAGCAAGTATGTAGAGGAGTGCTGTATGTATGTGAAGTGATGACAGTGATGATGTAAGTGTGTGTGTTGGGGATGGGGGTGGGGTGGGTGGGGGGGGGGTGGGGGGGCAGAAAGGCTAGGCAATCAAGGACATGGGTAGATGGAGGAGAAATCAAAAAAAATAAATAAAAAAGTGTGCAAAAAGTTGGAGAAAGTCAGATATGTGTGTGTGTGTGTGTGTGTGTGTGTGTTTTTGTGATGAAATAAGAAAATAAATAAAAGGTCTGTAGCATAGGGAGAGGGATGTAAAAAGTGCTAAAAGTCTTGTAGGTGTGTGTGTGTGTGTGTGTGTGGGGGTCATGAGTGCTGAGGAGTGAATGAGTGCAAAGTCAGTATAGTGTGAGTTCAGAGTTGGGAAATGTTTGAGAGTGCTGAGGAGTGAATGTGTGCAAAGTCAGTATAGTGTGAGTTCAGAGTTCAGGATGGCCTGGGGATAAAAACTTCTCCTGAGTCTCTCAGTTCTGGCTTTGTGACTACATAGGCGTCTTCTTGATTTCAGCGGTAGGAATAATCCATTGTTAGGATGAGAAGAGTCCTTCAGAATCTTTTGGGCTCTTAGGAGTACTCTTCTGGAATAGATATCTTGTAGAGCAGGGAGTTGAGTTCTTATAGCACGCTCAGCTGAGCGCACTACTCTCTGCAGAGTACTACAATCTCTAACTGTGGAGTTCCCATACCAGGTGATGATGCTACCAGTTAGAACACTCTCAACCGCTGAAGTGTAGAAGGCCTTCATGATGGATGTAGAAACTTTGAATTTCCTTAGCTGACGAAGGAAGTAGAGTCGTTGTCTGGATATAGCATCCGGCCCGCACGGGAGTTCGACATCGTCAAACTATAACCTCCGTAATTTCCCCCATTCATTCTCTATGGCGGGTCTTAACAGTACACATGTACAGTAATACTCTTTTTGGTTGTTTTGACGCTGTTTCGCGTTTGCCATCGAAAACGGAATGAAATGTATAGTAGGCCTACCTGCAAACAATGTAAGAGGCCTCTGCTGACTGCATCAGTGCTCAAAGTATTCTAAAAATGTATCAATTAATTGTTAATAACTAACTATTCAAGTCATAATTCTGGAACTTTCTGGTATAATTATTTATATTTTTTATTCACTCGTTCAAATGTTCATACAGAGTTCACAAAGTTCTCATCAGGTGAGTGAAAGTTAGAATGGTGGTCATTTCAGATGTTTCTGCCACCACTTCATAAAACTCATAGTTTGAGAACTTTAAATTATTTGTAGGATATTGCTTGTTCACAACTTGAGCTGTGTAGCCTATGCAAAGTTCAGAGTTCAAAATATACTTTTGGGACTCCCTGCTTATAGTTTTGAGAATGCTATTATTATTATTATATTATTATTATAACAATGGTATTAAATTGGAATAGCCTATAGATTAAATGGAATATTCAACTAAGGTAGACTGCCTTTGTTCACAGCACTAAGCTATTTATGGTTACTGATATACTCCGAGTCTCTGGCCCTCTCTTAGAGCCAGGCATAGTGAGCTGGCCCTCGGAAGAAAAAGTTTGGGGACCACTGCTTCACGTATTCTAATATGGAAATATGAATATTCTGGTGAGAATCCTTTCCCTCTCTTTTACTCTGTTTGCCCCCACGCTGACCTCTTGACCCTTGACCCTTCTGTCACAGCTGTTTGGCTGCGCAGCGGCTGCCCAGGTGAAGACCAGCCGCGAGACCAAGGGTCAGTTCCTGTCGTCCAACCTGGCTTTCTCTGTGGGGGTCATGGCCGCCATGTACCTCTCCAAAGGGATCTCAGGTACAGCAGCGGAAACCATCTGCTAGCCCGCAGGGCTGCTGTGTTGCTGGACGAATACAGCAGATGGTTTCAGAGTGGTCAACAGTCTGAAGTTCCAAGCCCATCTTAGTGTTCTTGACACTAAACTCTCAAATATCTCTAACAGCAAGAAATAACTCCTTGCATGGCAGCCCCCTTTGTCTATAAGAGGCACAGGGCCAGATGTACGTACATTTGCGAACGTAGCGTTATCAGCGCCATGGACACACCGCAGATTGCGAACGCTGTCAGACCCACGTTTCCGTCGTATTTATCAATCGTTCAATCCTTAGTGTAAACTGCGCCTTTCTCTGCCCTTCTCCGCCCATAAACGCAATTTACGAACATCCACAACTGAATGGCAGCGCCTACAAGTGCAGTTGAATGAAGTTAACTGATGACAACATTAAAAAGAATCAAACGTTTAGCGATCATGAAATAATAACATACATGATAAGATGTCAACAAGCAGGGAGATAATGAAGATCAGTAGTTCTACTCAAACTACTTGTGCACGTAGGCTATGGAAGATTGGTCAAATCTAGCAAGTAGGAAAGTTTAAGTGAATGACTTGAAAGTGAAAGTAAGACATCTAAAAGGCCAACGAAAGTTAAGGTTGCTTTTGGTAGTACAAATACTTTCACCACAAAAACTGGTGTTCTAAATAGCGATTCTGTTGTCTTTGAAAGGTTCTCTTATTGACGCATTGAACTGCAATGTGGATTAACACCTGCTTTTACATGGCGGAAGTATTTAGGCGCAGAATAGACGTGTGCTTTCAGGAGCAGTCTTTGTACATACCGTGGAATACATAACTAGGTGCTCTTTACTCTTCCCCTCCCATCTTTTTAAGCTAAACTCCCACTTTCCCCTGGATCCTCCCATGAATGCATATGCATGACATGACAATCGCAATCTGCCACTTTCAGCTCCCGCGACAGGCAGTTTGCGCTTTTACATCATTGCGGCCTGTACATACCTCGCAATGATTTTACGCGCACATTGCGAAACAAATACGCCTGAAATGGGCGCAAAAGCGTTAGTACATCTGGCCCACAGTGTCTTGAGAGCTGTTAAAAAGTCTAACACAGGGCTCTCAAGTTTTGAGGAAAGGCAAGAGTGACATTCCCCGTCGACAATTCCCCCCCGTCCGAGGGTTAAAGGGGTGGCTGGTCAGACGGGTTGCGAGAATGGGGGTGTTTCATTAATAATACTACAACTTTTTGTTGCTGTTATTAATATGCCTTCAGATGTTCCAGTGTAACAGTAACAGAGGTCGTGTCTTCAGCCGCTCACGGCCCTTGAACCCGCCACCTCAACACACACCGGCATGGGAGTCGAGCATGGGAGTCGAGCGCTCTAACCACTGAGCTAAAAGCCCAAGCTTCCAACTCAGCGGTTAGAGCCGTTCTTAAGGTTAGGGGTGAGGATTTACATGCACAACTTACTTCACCAGCTAGCATACACCAGCCCCAGGTCGCTTAACAGTTGATCCAATATTAGTTGTGCAGAAATATAGCCCATCTTATACACACCAATTGAATTTAAATAGAAATGGTAAAGATTTGTATTTTTTGTAATTATTCCATATTTAGTGTAGTCACATCAGAACCTGAAGTAGCCTACAATCCAAATGCAAGCATGAAACTTTGAGGCCAAGATTATGCTTATAAGGGGTTCATATGCAGTAAGCATTTGATTGCCAGTATGCATTTTGGATAACCCAAACTCCTATGGGGAGTTTTCATAGGGCATTTTACAAAATGCATGAGCATATCTTGGCAAATAATGGTCTAAAGTACTCATGTTGTCATTCTATATTGATCTACTTTTGCACACAGCATGACAAGACCTAATGCTAGGACTCAAGTCATATCAGGTCAAGACCTAGAGGGCTGAAATGTGGTCAGTTCAAAGATGCTTGTTATCCGGTACATCACACAGTTATTCTAATTGTTTTCCAACAGTGTCTCAGCTTTCCAAAAGAGAGCAGGCATTTGATTATTGCCTACAGTATGTATAGCAATGCCCTCCTAAGTCAAAATGGGGCAAAAGTATAATTTATAATTGCTCAGATTTGCAAAAGAAAAGATTTGACACATGGCACTGACAATTCAATAATGGGCCTTTTCACCACCTCTGAGCATCCACTAACCTGGGCCTTTTAGGGAGCTTTCCTCTCAGGGTGAATGAGAGGATGCTTAATTGCTTTTTACCCGACATTTTTTAATACAGATGCAATGATCAATGCATCCATGGCCAGGATATAATTATATAATATGACATGATTTTAAAAGTGACCTATAACAATAGGCTATGCAATACACTTTAATTTGTTTAGTGCTAATAAAATGATTAAGCCTATTTGGAGAGAGAGATGTTTAGAATGTGACAATATGTCAGTCATCTTGTGAACAAAAGTAGGCTATGATTAGGCATAGGCTACTTGTTCTGAGCAAGTTTTGTCAATGAACAGGCTGTGAAACTGTTGGCTAATTGATGCTAATTATCTGGGAAACATTCTCTAGCAGCAGTCACGTTGTCATTGTTTGTGTCAAACAAGTTGTGGATTTGTTGTAACATTAAAAGATGACTTACTCTGTGCTGAAATCATGAACTGATGCTCGAAGCTTCAAGGTGAACGGAACTTGGAAGAAGTAGGTAACAGGTTCACGTTCAACAATCCCAGGATACACGTTTTTCATTGGTTGTTGCGTTAAATCTTACCCAGATACAAAAGTGCTATTTTATGATTGGCTATTGTGTAGCCCCCCTTGTTATTTTTGATTGGCTGATAAGTGGCAGGCTCAACTCCAGGACAGACACGCTTGATTCCTGCCGGTTCCATAGTGAGAGCGGCGCGGCCAGAGACATTTTGGGCGCTGCCGCAGCATATTAAATATATAAATAGTTTTTCTGCGTGAGAAATACAGTGTGTGGCGGGAGAGAGTGACAAAAGACTGAAATGAGTGACTGTCACCATCAATGCGTGACACTTGAGAGCCCTGCTAACAAAATAAAAAGTTCTATATATCCTACATGGTAACTGTACATGACCCTCTGATTCTCATACTCTGCCTTCATTCAAACTCCTAGTGGTATGAGTGAGGCTCAAACTTTACATCATATACATAGATTATTGTGTTGTTTTCTGGACAGAGGATTCACACATGCTAACGTTCCATTGTCCTATTTGTTGTTGTTGTTTGGTGTATCAGGAGCTCACCTGAACCCTGCGGTGTCTCTGAGTTTCTGTGTGCTGGGTCAGTGTTCCTGGAAGAAGCTACTGCCGTACTCTCTCGCCCAGTTACTGGGGGCCTACCTAGCCTCTTGGCTCGTCTATTTGGTCTACTACGGTATGCTTGGCTCGTCTATTGAGTCTACTACAGTATGCTTGGCTCGTCTATTGAGTCTACTATGGTATGCTTGGCTCGTCTATTGAGTCTCACATATGGACAGGTCTATCTCACTCACATATGGACATTTTCAGTCTAGTTCATATTAGTGACTTAAAGGTGCTCTAAGCGATGCCACGTGTTTTTTAGGCTAAAACATTTTATGTCACTTACTGCAAACATCACCTAACCAACCGCTAGCTGTCTGTGTCCTGAATACACTGTAAAAAAAACACGATCTCTGTGGACAGCCCAGGCTCCAAAAACGGCAACAAAAACAACCTGGGCAAACCATAAAACATAACAAACTGTTCCAGCAAATCACAGACGAGATGCACGTTTAGGAGAGTTTCAATCGCACGGGAGCACCACGGGAGGGAGGGGGAGGAAGTAGCGAGCTAGCTCTCTGTTTTGTTTGAACGTCAACAGAAGTGACGTTACCCAGCATCGCTTAGAGCACCTTTAATATTTGAGATGCATTTGTATATGCATGATATTACACTGAATATTACTCTCACATCTGTTTTAAAGATATACAAGGTATTCATAGAGATGCACACTATATGGACAAGTGCTGGGACACTACCTGAATACTTTCAGACACATAAAATCAAGCACCCTGTCATGCAGTTTGCATTCATAAACATTTTAGAAAGAATGGGTTGTTCTGAAGAGCTCTGTGAATGCAAGCATGGCACTGTAATAGGGTGCACAAAGCAAGGTCAACATGGCTTAGGAAGAACTTGACTTGCCCATACAGAGCCCTGACCTCAACCCCATCAAACACCCTTGAGATGATTTAACAAAGATGGCCAGTCAGGCTTCTTGCTCAATGTCAGTGCCTGACCAAATGCTCTTATGGATGAATGGGCATAAGTGACCCAATACTTTTATCCACCTAGTGTATCTATAGTTTTTTGTTCTCTTTTTGTTCTCTTAAATACGAATCTCTTATCTTTCTTTTCCCTGGCATTATCTCTGTTCCTGCAGACGCCATAATGGAGTTCAGTGGGGGTGTTCTGACCGTGACCGGGCCCAATGAGACAGCCTCCATTTTTGCCACTTACCCCAGCCACTTCCTTTCCCTGCAGAGAAGCTTCCTGGACCAGGTACGAGACGGCCGCTAGGAGAAGGCCCATCCACATCTGTCCAGTCAGGCAGCTCATAATCAGTGCAGTGCAGCCAGCAGAAACTGACCCTATTCAATGTTTCATTGGTCTGCCTTTGAAAATATGTTACAATGCAGTCACACCAAAGACATTGCTTATTTTTTCAGGCTCACTTGAAGTGTGTCTTCTTGATAACAGACGCATTGGGGCTTTTTTCATTATATTTCATCCTAACCTTGAATTTGGATGAATGCATAACTAGGGTCTTACCGCTCTATTATCTTGCCTTGCCCCTCTCTCTCTCTCTCTTTCTTTCTCTCTCTCTCTCCCTCTCTCTTTTTCTCTCTCTCTCTCTCTCCCTCTCCCTCTCCCTCTCTGTAGGTGGTGGGAACGGCGATGCTGATGTTGTGCATCCTACCTCTGGGCGAGGAGAAGAACACCCCTGCCCCTCCTGGTCTCATTCCGCCCATCGTGGGCGGCATCGTCCTGGGGATCAGCATGGGCATGTCCTCCAACTGCGGAGCGGCCATAAACCCTGCCCGTGACCTGGGCCCCCGCCTCTTCACGCTGACCGCAGGCTGGGGAACAGAGGTGTTTAGGTGAGCCCATCAGCTGGCTGGCATTTGAACCAATCCTATGCAAATCCCTTTCCTCTGGCCTGTTGTGGTATATGTCTCCTGTAGCCAAGCTCATAAAAATTTTACTCCAAATACTTTTGCTGGTTACATTCATGCATATTATCTAGCCATGCTGCCCCCCCCCCGCACACACACACACACACAGATGTCTCTCAGCAGATTGTATTGTGTTGTGCATGCCATTGGTATTAGTGCTACAGTGTAAACGGATTTTGCAATGACCATTTGGACACATGAGCATGCAAACACAGTGTGTCCAGAAGGAACACTGAGTCCTCGCTGGTGTCATTAGCTTTGTTCTGTAGATACTGGCTCTGCTCACATCCCCAAAACATTCTGATCCATAATGATCCTAATCGCTATTATTTAAAGCTTTGTATATTGTTTATTAGTGCTATTATAAAATACTACACTTTTAGATATATTTTATGGGTCAATGCATAAAGATAAAGATATTATTGAGTCACAGAATCATACAAAAATGGATACTTCTTCTGGCAACCACATATAAGCTTATTATGTACGTGCACATGCTCTGTCACATCTAAACCCTCATCTAAACTCTGGTGCTACTCTTCCCACATGCTCTCTCACATCTAAACCCTCACCTAAAGTCTGGTGCTACTCTCTCACATCTAAACCCTCACCTAAACTCTGGTGCTACCAGTGTTGTGTGTAACGCGTTACAAAGTAACGAGTTACAGTAACGTAACTACTTTTTTGAGTAAAAAGTAGTGTAACGTGTTACTACTAAAAATTTGGTAACGTAACGTAGTTCCTTTTTCATATCTGCGCAACGTTACTTTTCCCAGGGACAGATTTGACAGTGATGCTGCTTTATCAGCTGCGCGCTTGCGCAATAGGCACAAGCTCCACATGGCAGCCTCCGTGACAGAGGCTGGTAGCATGAAGTGCAATTATAGCTCCACACGGTACGTGACAAGAGGCTGGTGGCAATGAAGAGCAATCACAGCAAGCGAGACGCAGCCAACGCTAACTTCTGGGGGATGGAGGTAGCCTATTCACATTACTTCGAACTCGTTGAAACTAAGGGAAGGAATGTGAGTGTTAGTTGTAGCCTAGACTACATTGTCCTTCTGTACATTGAGAAGTAACGAGTAACGAGCAAACACTACTTTTTAAAAGTAACTTCCCCAACACTGGGTGCTACTCATCTAAACCCTCACCTAAACTCTGGTGCTACTCTCTCACATCTAAACCCTTACCTAAAGTCTGGTGCTACTCTCTCACATCTAAACCCTCACCTAAAGTCTGGTGCTACTCTTCCCACATGCTCTCTCACATCTAAACCCTCACCTAAAGTTTGGTGCTACACATCTAAACCCTCACCTAAACTCTGGTGCTACACATCTAAACCCTCACCTAAACTCTGGTGCTACACATCTAAACCTAAACTCTGGTGCTACACATCTAAACCTAAACTCTGGTGCTACTCATCTAAACCCTCACCTAAACTCTGGTGCTACTCTCTCACATCTAAACCCTCACCTAAAGTCTGGTGCTACTCTTCCCACATGCTCTCTCACATCTAAACCCTCACCTAAACTCTGGTGCTACACATCTAAACCCTCACCTAAACTCTGGTGCTACACATCTAAACCCTCACCTAAACTCTGGTGCTACACATCTACACCCTCACCTAAACTCTGGTGCTACACATCTAAACCCTCAGCTAAAGTCTGGTGCTACACATCTAAACCCTCACCTAAACTCTGGTGCTACACATCTAAACCTAAACTCTGGTGCTACACATCTAAACCCTCACCTAAACTCTGGTGCTACACATCTAAAACTAAACTCTGGTGCTACACATCTAAACCTAAACTCTGGTGCTACTCATCTAAACCCTCACCTAAAGTCTGGTGCTCCTCTCTCACATCTAAACCCTCACCTAAAGTCTGGTGCTACTCTTCCCACATGCTCTCTCACATCTAAACCCTCACCTAAAGTCTGGTGCTACACATCTAAACCCTCACCTAAACTCTGGTGCTACACATCTAAACCCTCACCTAAACTCTGGTGCTACACATCTAAACCTAAACTCTGGTGCTACACATCTAAACCTAAAGTCTGGTGCTACACATCTAAACCTAAAGTCTGGTGCTACACATCTAAACTCTGGTGCTACACACCTAAACTCTGGTGCTACACATCTAAACTCTGGTGCTACACACCTAAACTCTGGTGCTACACATCTAAACTCTGGTGCTACACATCTAAACCTAAACTCTGGTGCTACTCTCCCCGCAGCTGTTCTAACTACTGGTTCTGGGTGCCCCTGGTGGCTCCCATGATTGGAGGAGTGCTGGGGTCTGTTATCTACGTCCTCTTCATTGACTTGCACCTGCCCGAAACAGAGGCCAGTGAGGCCACGGGTGAGCCAGCAGTCACTGACCTGAAGCCCTGGATGGTCTCAGGCACTGAAGAACTCAAGGGCAAGTCTGAATCGACTGTCATCAAAGAAGAGAAGCTATAGACCCACATTCTTCTCACAGGGACATGACCAGGCCTTGCAGGCTCCTCCCTCTCTATCAATATCACCCAGAGGCATTCAACTTATTTTTTATAAGAAGTCTGTTCTGTTTTTACTGTTGGTTTGCTTATTGAAATTCATATCAAGTTTAGTTTACCAGAGAGTATCTAGTATACACAGGAAGCAGTGTTTCCCCTACAATGTATTCATCAGTGGCGCAGCGCCGCTCCTGGAATTCAAGCGCCACTGCAAAAAGAGTTGCCTAATTAAAAAAAAAAAAGATAGCTTAAAGTGAACTTCAGGAACAGCTGCCGCTCGTTCAGGTTTCATGTCAACAAATAATAGTAGGCTAACGTTGAAGGCGCAGTCAGGGATTCCACAGGAGATCACGCTTTTGTTTGTGTTTATGTACATGTTTTAAGTTTATTAGCAGACGCAATTTTGTGCAAAAAAACGTAGCCTACATTATGTTAACCAAGGAACCAAATTAAACACGCCAGCGAGATAGCTCGCCCCTACCTTCAGTAGCCTATTCCCAGATAAATCCACGCATTGTTTTCGTTTTTGTTTGTGATACAGGCAATGCTTTCAAGCCCCGTGTTGCTAACATACCTAGGCTGTGAAACTAAGGTCTAGCTACCCTATTGGTGGGTTTAATTGAATTTGAGTAATAGGATACGCAAGCATTTACATCTGAGATAGTTTGTAATTCCTGTATAGCTCATCAAAATTATAGATATGATACAAGACACTTATCTGCTATAATCCAAGTGAATTTTCTTTGAATTTTTGACCATTTATTTTACCAAATGACATGGGAAACATAATTAATTTCATCCACATATTCTTATGCACCATGCACAACAACGCTACTAAGTTAGCTTAAAACCGTGAGAATCAAGCCAGCGTCACGGGCCGTCACGGCATTAAAGTGACAGGCACTCAATTCGACTTGCACAGCACCAATACAGTGTAATGGCATGAAAGAGAAGTCTATGTAGTTTATACAGTGCTGTGCAAAAGTTAAGACACCCATGCTGAAATTGACTAAAGGGAGGAATAAAAACATATTTTGCCTTTTGTCTTAATGCCTTAATTAAAAAAAAAATAGGACATAAATTATTTTTAATGCATCATGTATCGTAAATAAATACATTATATATAAATGTCTTAACTTATGCACAGCACTGTATATTCTAAATAGTAATAGTTTGTACAGTGGCCTACAGTGTACAGTTGTACAGTGGCTAATACTAATAATGTAATAATAAATGAAAAAGGTGAAAGAAAAACATGAATAATCCTGTTCAAGTACTGCAATAATCATGCTTGTGTTGATGGTTATGTCATAATTTGTAACTCAATCTGTCCATTTCTTTCACAAAATCCACCAGAAGTCACAATTTAAGGAGTCATTTTTTCAAATATTTCTCTTTTTTTTTTTTTTGGGGGCTTCCTACGATCAACAGGAAAAAATTCTAGGGGAAACACTGGGAAGGGATTTATTCTTAGCACGGCCAAAATCACTGTAATCTTTATGGCAGGTACAGTAGTTCACTCCAAGAAATTCCATGAATTGTAAATCACTATTAATTAAATTGCTTATCAGTTTATAATTGCTTTGTACCTTGTACCTGTCATCCAGTGGTAAAATAGGAGGTGAGTAAACTATGAATTCTGTGATCACGGTAAGGTGGACTGCGCCATGTGGTATCGAATTTTATCGGATCAAACATGTTTGATGATGGTGGAGGTTATTGTCCAATGTTTATTTCTATACCAGTGGTATTAAATGGTTCATAGAGTGATGATGAGTGTACATAGTGTGGATCTGGATAATACAGTGTGATTTGTGAATGTTGAAAGTTGTAATTGGTGAATAAACTCTTTTGAGAGGTGGATACAATCTAAAAAGAGGTGGATAGACTCTACAGCAGGGTTTCCCGCAGGAAATGTGTTAGTCAAGGTGGTAGGTCGTAGGTCGGGGGGTGGGTCTTCTATCGGTTGCCGTCCGAGCGGGGGGTGGGGGGGTCTTGTATTGGTTGCCGTCCGATGGGGGTGTGTGGGTGTTAGCGTCTTGTTTGTGCGATTCACTACAGACTAATAATTGTTAAATGTACAAACACTACATATTAAATAAATAACCAGCTTCTCAAAATAACAGTTAACAAAGTAATAACACCAAACAAACTATACAACAGTATACAAATATTTCAAAAATATTTGTGTAATTTGTGCAATTTTAACAAAGTCTATTACAAACTATAGAACAACTGCAAAAGAAAGTGCAAAACAACAAAATGTGCAAATGTGATCAGTCACTACTTATGGCAGAGCTGACAACTAGCATCATGTTACAAGCCATCCTCCTTGACTTTAAAAAGATCATTTCAAGGGCCCTTTGGTAATTGCACTGTTTTACTATTGAACCATTAATGCTTATCTTCATGCAGGCTGTCAGACTGTTGACCTGCAGCCTGTTCCGCAAGTCTGTCCTGATCTATACACCGAGACTGAATGAAGTTTAGATCATTTTATAGTTTTGTGTAATATGGATGGAATTTGAGCGCGGAGCGCTTTTTAATTTAGAGGCCGGAGTGGCCGTTCTGTTCCGCTCCCATAGCGCTCACACCACAAGTCTGAGGCATGCCCAACTTTCTTCCTAATAAAACCAAGACCGTTAAATTTCAAAGATATTGGCCATATAGCCTAAGTTCGTTGATGGGGATGGAGTTCAATTTTGAAGCATATTCAAATTGCTCACGTTTTTCTTTGCTCTCCGTAGCACAAGGATACAAGGATACAAGGAAGTTTATTGTCACATGCATATAGTTACTGGAAGTAAGAAATGCAGTGAAATTATGTCTGGTGTCAGCCTATTTGTGCATTAATGGGGGTAAAGAGTGCAGTAGAAGAGGGGTTTAGTAGATTAAGTGGCAAGGGCTGCATAAAAAAGGTGGGGAGGATTGGGATTGGGTGGGGGCACCAACAAGGAGCACCCAAGAGCAACAGGGGCAAGGAAAAACTCCCTTACCAAGGAAGAAACCTTGGGCAGATCCACGGCTCAAGGGGCTAACCCAACTGCCAGGGGTCTTGGTGTGTGTGTTGGGGGGATGACAGGGGAGATGGGATAGTGTGCTGTGTATGTGGGGAGAGGGCAGTGTGCAATATGTGTGTTGGGGAAGCTTCCTCATGAGACAATGTGCTGTGTATTGGGGTGGGGGGGCAGTGTGCTGTAAGTATGTTGGGGATGTGTGTTGGAGAAGCTTCCTGATGAAATAATGTGCTGTGTATGTAGGGGGAGTGTGCAGAAAGTATGTAGAGGAGGCTTACTGTAGCAAGCAGTGTGTTGTATGTATGTGAAGTGATGACAGTGATGATGTAAGTGTGTGTGTTGGGGCAGAAAGGCTAGGCAATCAAGGACATGGGTAGATGGAGGAGAAATCAAAAATAATAAATAAAAAGTTCTATGGAGATGTGCAAAAGTTTAGCACACCCTCATGTTTCCGCGAAATGTGTCCTCTTAGATTACAAAATGAATCTTTACTCACTGGAACAGTGTCACCACCACATGGTTATTCTTGCTCTACATTGTTAGTATCTAGTTGTTTTGTAGGAATAGTAGATGACTTATCAGTTTCCTTTCTAACAGTAGCGTAGCCAGAAATGTCCAAATGGGTGGGCACAGAAGAAACGGGTGGCAAAGCGAATTTGATTGAACATAAGACAGGCCTAAATTAGATACACTATACAAGCATTAATCATAGGCATGTTATATTTATGACATAAAACAGGAATTTATTCAACGCATTTGATCACAATTTGACAAATTACGCAGAAACATTTTTAACTGGAGCAAAACAATGCATGAATGTCGCTTCTGCGCGTCATATGAAACACAATTGAGACAATAGATTGACCATATTGGACAACTGCAAAGCCTTATCATAGGCATGTTACATTCATGACATGAAAAGTGTTACTTATAGAACAAAAATGACAATGAAAATGAAATTACGCAGTCGGCTAAACATTTTAAACTTGCGCCAAACGGATGAACCCAGCATCGGTGCGTCGCATAAATTAAAACACAAAGCAACAACTTGATCATTGGACAACCCTACCACTTTCCATATGCCTGCAATGTTTATGACATAAAAAGTGGAATATAATCGCATTTCATCACACCTGACAATTAAACGGAGCTGTGGCTGTTCGCAATTTGACTGATTATTGAGAGCGAGGAGCGAGATATTTGCACCGCTCAGCTCCGCTCACTAGCTCTGATTCGGAGGCATATCACATATGTAAAGATTATACAATCTGATTTTTCGATTCATGACACGTTTCTTCTTATTTTTTTTAATGCGTTCCTGCAGATAAGGGAGATTGGCGTTGGTCACAGTTTGGAATGAAAGGGAGAAAACAGTAACCTGGCAATAGCCAGATGAATTTCGCTCCGCCTAGCTCCACTCATCCATCTGGAACCGATCCATTGAAGTGTTGCTTCAGAAGGCTGGGCCTAATCAAAAAATGCTTGCATATGATTGAATAAGCCACTTGTCCGTCATCTATTGACGTGCTACTTCAACCACTCACATCGAAGCCAACCCGTGACGCTAATAACAGACTCACAGTCGCTTCTACGCTTATGTCACATCTATGAAACTCCCCGCCCCAAGGCCCTGATTGGCTAAACCATAAAGTTGGTTGGAGAAATCACTCTCAATGGAAGATGTCCCAGATGGATGTGAGTGAAGCTAGGCGGAGCTAAGCGGAACGACATTCATCTGGCTAGGGTCAGGTTAAGAAAACAGGACAGAGTAACATGTTTTTGTTTTTTTTTGACAACGTAGTTAGGGCGGCAGGCTTGTTTTGCCTTGACTGCAAAGTGCTGCGGGAAACCCTGTACAGTATTTCTGAAATTTCAGAGCTGGATAAACTGTGTTTACTTGCGTTTAGCCTCCACTACATCCCTGCTGTAAAAAATACAACCTAACATCCTCACAAACAAACAGGCATGATGACACATACAACTAATTTAAGTTTTTAGAAAATGGAATTGGACTTGAACTTGCCTTGAAATAACATAGCGCCACCTTTTTGTGATTCTCTGTCACATTGAACAGAATGGACTTGAATGGGTCAGTTCGTCCTATTCAGAACATGTTCTTGTGTGTGTGTGTGTGTGTGTGTGTGTGTGTGTGTGCACACAGAGGTATACTGTATGTCACTGTCTTGGTGTCACAAAGGGCAAGTGTGTGTGTGTGTGTGTGTGTGTGTGGGGGGATGTTGGCAAGTTGTCTCAAAGAGAAGAAAGCAAAGGAAATAGTTTTGGAGAAAATGTTTCTCTTGCAGAAGATAAATGTAGCGTTCTTTGGTGTGTGTTATAAAAAGTGCCAGTGAGAGAGCAACACACACATTAACTACATTTCAGCCTGAGGTGACTTCATAAAAAATCATATCAAATGGAAAAAGCACAAAGACGATGCTTCAACATGAAACCTATACTAAGAGAATGCCTGGCTGAATTTCTTGGAGTCTACATCATGATTGTGAGTATACACACACGCAGATACACAAACATGCACACATTCATGGACTAGCGGACTGGACCTCTCTTGAAACCTGAACAAGTTGTTGATGTGTCTAAATATTAAGTTATCATGCAAAGTCTTAATTTAATAATGAATTGCAATACCTTTGTCAACAGACAGGTTTCATGTGGTCTTTATACTGTAACTGTGTTGAACATAATAAAGTTAAGGAATGCAGAGAAGTAAAGAGACAATCTTTCATAGAAAGAAATAAGTGAGGTACAAAAACAGACAGTTATAACTAAAGAAAAATAATTGAAAATGAATTAACATTAATCACGTTTCATACTGTATGATGTGGGTACCAGGACCAGAAACCTTTTCATTCTCTAAATGAAAACTGATCAATGTTATGGTGTTGTGTTATGGTTATTAATTGTTATGGTTTTGTGTTATGGTTATTAATCCATGGCAACCTGCAGCTGCTGGGCGTGGGGTCAATGGCTCAGGGGGTGACCAGTGAGGGGGCCAAAGGGGATTATTTCTCCAGCACAGTGGCCTTTTCCCTGGCTACTACATTTGCCATGTACATCTGCAGAGGGGTGTCAGGTACAGTCTTAGTTTGACCATTTTTTTTATGACACATTTGCTGTTTTTTTTGTGTGCAAATAAGGTTGTTTCCAATAATCAGGGTTGGGTAGTAACTGATTACATGTAATCTGGATTACGTAATCAGATTACAAAAATCAAGTAACTATAATCAGCCCAGATTACAATAAATTTTTTATGATAGCCTAGCTATCTTTTAATTTGACAAGCTTCGGGCTTGCCGGTTCGATCCCCTGACCAGTAGAAAAAATGTGGGCGGGGGAAGTGGTTGAGCACTGCTTTCCCATGCCCACATCCGTGGCTGAAGTGCTCTTGAGTAAGGCACCTAACCCCTCACTGATCCCCGAGCGCCGCTGTAGCAGGCAGCTCACTGCTCCGGGTTGGTGTGTGCTTCACCTCACTGTGTGCTAGACTTGTAGTCAAGACCGCCTAAACCGAGACCAAGTCACTACCAAGACCAGAGGGTATCAAGACCGAGACTAAGACGAGACCAAGGCCAAGACAGACTGAGTCAAGACCAAGACAAGGTCGAGACGAGACTGAGACGAGACCAAGACCGAGACCAATAAAAACAACAAAAACAGCTAGTGAGCTAGTGTTACACCATAACTTCAGCATCAATTGAATAAGAGCAGCATACTGGGGTAAGAGGTTCAGTCCCAGTTTAAATTGAATTTAAGAAGGTATTATTTCAACTACAGACAGAACAATGCAGAGACAGAGCATGTCATGAATGTGTGTGACTGTGAGCTCACTCACTGTAAATGTTTTCGTAGACTGGGTGAGATAAACTATGTATAGCAATTGCATGAGAGCTGTTACTGCACTATTAGAGGATTGAGATCCCCTTTGTCTGCTGTTGAGGACTGATATTACTGACTGACTGGTACTAACTGGTCCAAAAGTCATCTGATAGGGCAGCCGTGGCCTACTGGTTAGCACTTCGGACTTGTAACCGGAGGGTTGCCGGTTCGAACCCCGACCAGTAGGAGCAAGGCACCTAACCCCTCACTGCTCCCCGAGCGCTGCTGTTGTTGGGCCGGGATTAGTGTGTGCTTCACCTCACTGTGTGTTCACTGTGTGCAGTGTGTTTCACTAATTCACGGATTGGGATAAATGCAGAGACCAAATTTCCCTCACGGGATCAAAAGAGTATACTTACACTTGATAAAACAGCTAACACCTCCAACAGCTATGGGAAATATGTAACTAATTACAATTATACTTAATTTGTAGATGAAATTGAAGATACACAATTATAACCTTGCCAGAAATAGATTAAGCCTGTGAAGTCAAAACAATGTGATATGCAGATGTTATTTAAATGTCAATGGTCACATTTATTTAGTTAAACAATTTAAATAAAATACAGTAAACAACAATGACATGCCCATGTGCTAACCTAGCAATGTCGAGGCACCCAAATTGCTCATCCTTCCTTGTGTGTCAGCAACCATATTATGCCAAAAACAAACCACATGATACCAGCCATTAAAGTGCTCACTGACACGGTTTTGATATACAGTATTTCTACTCAATGAATTCGCCAAAATATCTAACGTTGGTGAAAACTGTTAATGTTTAAGTAGCCAAGAGACACTGATAAGTTAGCTACCTGTACTTAGCATGTAGTTACACTCTTAGCTAAAAATGTTTCAGTAAGTCTGCAAAGAACTGAAGCTTGCAAAAAAATATCCGTCCCTACATAATTTATACCGCGCGTAAGAAGAGCATGTCATGATACATAATACTAACACATGCATGATCTGGTCATGTGAGATTGGTATGGATAAAGAGTTGAGACAGTCCCAACTGGCTAGTTTACCTCAACGGGTGTCTCCGCTCCAGGTGTCTGGTGAACGTTGATGTGGTCCCGGCTGTTTCGGTGAGAGAGACTTTGCAAAACTTGCATTTTGCAGAATTCTTTCTTGCCCCTGGACTGCAAATTTCTTTATGTTCCGTGAATGCAAATTTAATGATGGCGGAATTCGCTGACCGAGGGATCCGAGACCAAGACAAGACAAAGACCAAAGACGGTCGAGACTGTGACAAGACCGAGACCAGACCGGTTTCCCTCACGGGATCAAGTATCTTAACTTATTTACTATTGGGGCAGGTCTCTCGGCACACTGCCTGATCTTTTCCTCCTAATCTTAATGTAGCCTCTTGTTGTAGTGTTACCGTTTACTTTGATAAAGTCAGCAGGTCCCCCTGGTTGAAAAACATCCCAAAGGAATAATTGTCTCACCCCCACAATTGAAATGGACATGGTGTCATTCAATCTCAGACCATGTCCCTGGGTCAAAAAAATCCAGCGAAAGCTAAATTCATTGTTCAGGTATGCCCTTATAAAGGTTAAGCTGAGTTGTGCATGTTTGGAGAATAGTGATCCATGATGACTAAGTGATCAATTTTGGGATGGGGAGAAAATTTCAACCACCAAAACACCAACCCCAAAGCGGAGAATAGCTATACAAATGTATTTGTTTTGGGTGTTTTTCAGACAATGGGACCTAGTGACCTCAAAGTAAATGGTAACACTAAAACAAAGGGGCTACAAGATTTTTGGAGGGAAAAGATCAGTTAATTCACACAGGAATGCTTTACTCAGAGCAAAGAGATTTGTTAGATGTAATGAAATAATAAAGAGAAAAATAGAATGAGAATTTTTTCAATTCAGTGGTGGTGTCTTTTACTTAAGGGTCATATTGAAGTAGGCCTAATCTAAAAGTAATCCTAAAGTAATCAGATTACGTTACATGTTTGGTAATCCAACTGATTACGCTACTGATTACAAAAATTGCCATGTTATTTGTAGTCAGTAATGGATTACATTTCAAAGTAATCTGACCCAACCCTGCCAATAATTCATAGGTTAACATTATGAGGTGTGTTAATGTGGTTTTGTTAGATACACTCCCATTTGTTGGACTTTATTCAAATTGTAAGTATACAGAAATTATATTCTCTCTCTCTCTCTCTCTGTATGTGTGTGTGTGTGCTTTGATTTAGGTGCTCAACTGAACCCAGCTGTGTCCTTCGGCTTGTGTGTGATGGGGAAGTTCCATTGGAGGAAACTGCCTCTCTACGCAGTCTTCCAGACCCTGGGCTCTTTCGTCGGAGCTGCTACTGTCTACGCTCTTTATTATAGTAAGAGAGAAGATGATGTTGATGATGATGATGATGATGGCGATGGTGACAATAATAATGATGATGATGATGATTAGGAGGAAGACATAAGTTATTAAAAGCTCACTTGTCTTTTCAGATGCCATTATGAACTTCAGTCAGGGGAACTTAACAGTCACAGGGCCAAACTCTACTGCACACATTTTCTCCACCTACCCCTCCGACTACCTCAGCATCTGGAGTGGGTTTATGGATCAGGTGAGACGAAAATGATAGGCAGCAAGAGCTGAAACAATTGGCTTCACTTCATTTATTCTCCTTGACCTCAATCGCTTATTTTGGTGCTGCCATATGGTCTTGTACATTACTTGGTCTTTGACCAACTGTTTCACCATCTCCTTTCCATCCTCCTCTCCCACACTCCTTCATGCCCTCTCTCTCTCTCTCTCTCTCTCTCTCTCATCATCACCCTCTCCTTGGCTCTCCATGTCCCAGGTGATAGGCACGGCTGTGCTGTTGGTGTGTGTGCTGGCTCTGGGGGACCGGAGGAACAGTGCGGCCCCTGCAGAGCTGGAGCCTCTGATGGTGGGGCTGGTCATCTGGGCCATCGGCCTCTCCATGGGGTCCAACTGTGGGTACCCCCTGAACCCCGCCCGAGACCTGGGGCCCAGAGTGTTCACCTATCTGGCTGGATGGGGAAGTGAGGTGTTCAGGTAAGAGATACAAGCACACATGGACACGCACACACATACACATGCACACGTACAATGCACACACACAAACACACACACACACATACACATACACACACACACACACACACACACACACACACACACACACACGCACACATACTGTACACACACATACACACAAACAAACACACACACACACACACACACATTGTATGTTAGAGTTAAATGTTTGTCTTCTCTTTAGTTTGAAGGTTCCTCTACATGTTACTAATATTATTATCACCACCACCATTTTTCCACTTAGTGCTGGCAATGGTTGGTTTTGGGTTCCTCTTGTGGCCCCATTTCTGGGTGCTCTTGTCGGCGCAGCCTTGTACTACCTCTTCATTGAGATCCATCACCCACCACTGGAGCCATTGGCAGATGGAGACGTCCTCTGCATTGATAATAAGATGGCTGAAATGGACATGAATATGCTCAAGTCCAACCAAAAGGATGGGAATATGGATCCTGAGAAACCAATGAAAGTGAAAGTTAACAATGTGTGAAAAAAAAAACGTTCTCCTTGTACAGACAAGTGTAGGCTAATAATGTTATATTTTGTAAAAAAGGTTAAACATGTGTTAAACTGATTTATGTTTCTACTTGTACAGAGTATGTTTTAAATAAAAGAAATATAGCATTAATCATGTTCTAAATGCTGTGGCTCCGTCTGTAGACATAAAGTCAGGGGCGTGTAAGTATTTGTAGGTAATACCAGAAGAGGGAGCACGAGAACACCATAACAGAGAGCACATGGCCATTCTAATGATTCAGAGTCCAACCTTCACATGGAATTCGCAGCTGTCTAACAACTAAATAGACGTATAATATAGTAGTAGATATGAGTGCTCATTACTTTAAAGAAAAAAAAAGATAAAAAGAAAAACACAGTTGACTTCGACCAGCCTACCCACCTAGGCTACTGCAAAATGCGCAGACAAAAAACTTTGTTTTGTCTAAAAGAGTTATTGTTTTAAGTGATAACAAAATGTGTTGGTTTGGAAAAGAGAGGACACATGTAACCTACATATCAAGTCAGATTTTATAAAAGCAGTAACGGTAATGAGAGATGTGCTGATGTCCGTAGGAGCACCGCCCCTCCTCCCTGTCTCGCTTCCTCTGTTCTGAACGTTCGCTACCTTGTGTGTTCACCCACCCCCCAAGAATGTCATTTTTAACGGATAACCCCTGCGGATACATTTACCTAGTTGCCTTAACCCCGAAAGGATGCTCAATGTAAAAAAAGGAATGAAAGCAATACAAACTGGGGTCGCCTCATATTACATTAGCGCTGACATGCGATGCTGAAAAGGTAAATTGGTCGTTTAACATTACCGTTACATGTGTAGTGCTAGGCAGCAATAGTTTATAATAGCAAACGTTAACGTTAGCTACAGTAACGTTGACCTAACACCGGGGTCAGACAGTCAGGCTTGGCAGTCTTTCGAAAAGAAAGATTATGGGGAAACTGTTTGTCATTAAAAAAGTGAATCTCATTATGCTCTCTGTGATCTAACCTGTCATTGCGATTTTCAGCATCATTTCACCACTATCTTGTGGGCTGGTGAATCCCAAACAGCATCATCCTAGTTGGCACCAGAAGAAGACAGCATGTTCGCTGATGTTATCCTAACGTTGGCTAACAACGTCAGATGGCAAAAGTGGCAACTAGAATACTTAATGCGTTAACGTTACACATCGGGTGTGATACACCTACGTTAGAAGTGGAACAGTTATTTGAGCTTTCCAGAAGTGTTTGTAAAGCAAACTATCATATAACTAATCATTCCTATCACCTGGCGAATGTTATTGAAGATTTGTTATTGGTTAGATAACGTTAGTCAAGATGTCTGAAGTAAACGGTAAACGCTAATCTCTGACAAGCTAATCAGCTCGAGCGCTTAATAATGGTAACACTTCATGGCTAATGTCACATAGTTTAATTTCTTTATTCTTCAACAATATAATTAGCCTCTCTTGCTTGATTATGAATACAATGTCATAGCTATTTGAGGTGTTTTGATTAAGCAAACCTCGAGTAATTTAGGCTATGGGTTACAGTAGGGCTTCTGTGGTGCTATCAACATAATCTAAAACGAAAGCCAACTTTCAACAGTTAGGTTCTTCAGACACCTTTTCAATTGCATTGTAATTTCATAGTTTGCCCTCCTGGTTGATCTTAGACATGACAGTCCCTGTTTATGATTACGTAATGGGGTCCAACCAGGACTGAAAAAGTGAGCCGCGGACATTTCAGTTTGTAATGTTACACTTCCTTTTAATATGCGCCAGATCCCATAATGCAGCTATGCGCCAGATCCCATAATGCAGCTATTTGAATGTGCTGACGTAGCTCCACATACGCGTATGAAGTATTTTTAAGTTATTTGGAGGTCAAGACTTAATTCCTCTAATTGCACAAATTCCTTCTTGAAATGAAAGAAAATATCCTGAGCGCCAGCCAAGAGAGGTGCTTTTCGCCAATCTAGCTAATACCCCCCCACCCCCTCCCATTTTGTCTCAAGGAATCTGAGCCTTTTGCAAATCTATGCAGTCATGGGGGACACAAGGCAGGCGTGAAAACGTGCTATGTATTTGTTTACTTCTATCCACTTCTATACTGCAGAAGTTATGTGTGTTCATAAACATTTCTGCTTTGACCCTCAACCCTAAGATTTAATGAATGAAAAGAAGTCAAGTCAAACTGATTCTCTGGTCTCATTTGGTGGACAATGATCAAAAAACCTTGTTCCATCACTATAGGTACTTCACACAGACATTGCGTGATGTGCATTAATGTCTTGATTTGAATGTCCTGATTTTGTGCTCTCTTGTGTCTAATGATGACTGTGTAAATGTGTGTACGCGTGGGTGGTTGGTGTTAGTTTCAGAAGAGATGGGCATCATGAGTGTGTGTGTGTGTGTGTGTGTGTAAGCTCTGCGTTTGTCTGTATGTGTGCGACTGCTTGACCTTGAGTTGAGGCTTTTGTGTAAGCTTGAGCGATTGTGCATCAGCGTACCCAATTTCCCGGTGTGTGGATGGGCTTTCTTCATTTGTTTTCTAAATGATTGGGGTACCTCAGCTGTGTACAGTCTGTGTCTTTTGTGTGTGTGTGTGTGTGTGTGTGTGTGTGTGTGTGTGTGTGTGTGTGCGCGCGCGCACGGAATCAGGTGAACTGCATGCACAATGTGTAGGTTAATTCAAATGAATGAGTCTTTCAGTCTCCCTGTCTAGACAGAACAGCTAGATATTCATATACCCAACCAATCCACTAACAAATGCATCAGTGCTGTAGGCTAACATCTATTCCCCGTGCGGTGCAGTTGCATTTCATTTCCAGCTTCCTGTGTTGGTCTGTCCAACCATCATGGCTGGCAGTCTACCCTCGCACTGTTTTCAAATGGTTCATAGGACCAACTGCAAGCTGTGGGCCAATGTGTCTATCGCTGCCTTGTGAGCAGAGGGGTTGCATTTCGGGGAAGCAAGCGGGCGTATTGTTTGTTTTGGAAAGGCGCTTGGAAAGCCGCTTGGAAAGCCGCTCAGGCAGCATCACCCCACTGTTATGCTGTATTATGCATCCAACCGATGTAGTGTGCCCACATCACATGTGCTGTTCAGGCGGCCTGAGGTGCATTTATTTTCACAGTCGAGTGTTTTAGTTTAGAGTTAATTCAGGTAAATATGGAGTGCAAAACAAGAATCTTACTCTGTAGGTGCTTTCACTCCCATTCTCATGTGTACATGTGCATGTGATGTGATTATTGCCCTCTCCTCCTGACCCAAGTGATGCACAGCTGAGTGTGTGTGTGTGTGTGTGTGTGTGTGTGGTTGGTTGTGTGTGTGTAGTTGTGTGTGTGTGTGTGTGTGTAGTTGTGTATGTGTGTGTGTGTGTGTGTGTGTGTGTGTGTGTGTGTGTGAGCTGGCGTCACCTCTGAGAGACAGACTGAGATCAATGGGCCAGCAGACCCCCGAGAGAGAGCTGTCAATATGGTGCCCCGTACCTCAGCAGGCAGTGAGGCCGCGGAAAAACTGTTTCCCCACTTCGTTACTCTAATTGAGCTGCCTCTTCCTCTTTTCTTCCATTCACATTACATCCTGTTTGTTTATTTATTTCTTTATATGATTGAATAAATGTTGTTGTGACTGTCACCCTATTTTATTCAGGTTGACTGCAGGCTAGTTTTGCTGTCTAGTTTTGTGACAAAGAGCGGAGCGTTAATGAGTTATAGCAACAGCCTCCATCACATATTGATAGATAGATAGATGGATAGATAGATACTTTATTGATCCCCAAGGGGAAATTCAGGGGGTCTCAGTAGCATACAGACATCACACACAACATGCACTTACAGCAGAAATGGTAAATATAAGTATAAAAAAAAGTATAAACATATAACCAAACTCCACTGTACAATAGAGACAAACAAAACTAAATACTAAATATACTATATAAATTAAATGTAAAAAGCATGAAACGCTTGTAGTGACAGGGCCTGTAGTTCTGTGTGCATGGTGAGGTGCTCAAGAGAGTGAGTGTCATGGTGAAGGTGCAAAAGTAGTCCAACAGTAGTCCTGTAGTTCTGTGTGTATGGTAAGGTGCTCAAGAGAGTGAGTGTCATGGTGAAGGTGCAAAAAGTAGTCCAACATTAGTCCAACAGTGCAACAGTGCAATAATAAGGTCTAGAGACCAGCATAAATAATATAGACAAATAGGAGAGTAAAGTATAATGTAGACAAGGTAATATAAAAAACTATAAAAAAAACTATGTCAGTGCAAGAACAGGTTGAGGTAATAGGGTTACAGCCATTCAGTATTGTAGCAGAAGCCATTGATCATGTGTGCTAATATAGCATGAACAGTGTAGCGGTAAAACAGTAGTAAAAACATTAGGCTGTGGACATTAGTAAAGCAGTAGTGGGCAGTCAGTACTCAAACATGGAGAGGGTGGAGAGGCAGACAGACTAAGCAGAGAAGTCTATCTCTCCTCTTCCCTTTAGTGAGGCATTAAACAGTTCAGTGGCCCTGGGGACAAATGACTATTCAAGCTGTTGCTGGGATTTTTACTTTTCTTTTGTCCCCAGTTCACTCTAAGGTCCAGTTCCTCAGTGTTCGGTCAGAGAGGGGAAATGGCCTGTCTGCAAACTAAGCAGTTGTATGATATTCTTCATTCGGTTCTCAGAAAGTCATTGCTGACATTACTGTAACAGTCATGCATCAAACAGGCCGTCTGTTAAAATACCACTGAAATGCAGTAGGCTACTTTATAGCAGTAGGAGGTGTTTTGGTGTGTCAGTTTTGGTGTGTTATTTGTGTGAGACTGTTGCATCCGTGTGTGTTTGTGTGTGTGTGTTTGTATTTGTGTTTGTGTGTGTGTGTGTGTGTGTTTGTATTTGTGTGTGTGTGTCTGTGGCCAGAGGGCCTTTTGTTGTGTAGCTCTGCTCCACAGTGAGTGAGGGATTAGATAACCCAGAATTCCCTGACTGAGCTGTCTGTGTCCCCTGTCTTACCCTTGAGATCCTGTTGACGATTGTGTTTTTTTTTTTGTGTGTATGTATGTGTGTTTGTGTGTGTGCACGTGTGTGTGTTTTCGATGTGGTGTGTGTGTTTCTGTGTGTGTGTGTGTGTATAGACTCTCTCATGGGACTGAGTGGTGGAACCTCAGAGGTGTGGAGATGTTCAGAAAGAGACCCCCTCCAGGTAAGACTTTGATTTCTGCTTTCTCATTCTTGTCACAGTCAGTGCATGAAGCTGATATCTTAAGGTTAAGAGACCCGATTACGTGTACTAAGTGTAAACAGCTTGACTTTCCTAATCAAATACCTTTAGTTACGGGTTGCAGCGACTGTGACTGTGTCATCGTCAGGTTGTATTGAACACCTATGTGGTTGCCTTTTCCATAAATCTGGCATTGCATGTCAGCCTCTAACGTCATTTTTTCTGAACTAAATGAAATATAAGTGATTGTTATTAACAAAATACAGAGTGATTGCAGACCTTGAGATTGACTAACTTTCAATGTGGTTTTCACAAAATATCCTCCCAAGTCAAGGCCAAGTCTTTCAAAACGGTAGTTATCTAAAATATTCTCCCAGACACAGCTTGCGACTGAAGAGAGACTGTGGTAGTGTTTATGCCTTGGTGAGAACTTCTCTCTCTTGAGGTCCTTGAAGGCCTATTAGGACCCAAGGTAGAGAATTGTGTCACTTGACTTTCTTGGTGGAGCCTGTCATGCCTAAAGCTGACTTGGTATAATTAAATCCAGCCAAGGCCTGACACTTACGAGCCTCCATACTGGCCCTCATTAGCCATCCACTCTCAAACACTCTCACAGTCTCATTCTGGAAATGGCTGCCCTGTGGTTATTACATCATGGTATCCGTGCTATAATAGGCCAGCATGGCTAGTGTGATTTCTAATTTAAAGCAGCCAGACTCCAGTGGTGAGTGCCTCAGGATTTGGAATGGATCACCCACGGTGAGCACTCACAGAACAGAACTCGTGTCAGTGAGAATTTGTTGTTCTCATTGCTGGAAAGACTGCCAGACCTTTTCACAGACAAATCTAATATGTTTCATCATTCTCATGCTCAAAAAGCTCAAACTGAGATCTAAATTAGCGTATATCGGCACCTGACCTAAATAAATAACTTTTTTTCTCTTCATACTAATTAATTTGGGATATATACAATGATTAGTTAAGTGTAGCAAATCCATCCAGTTACCATGCCACTACATTTGGATGGGTGCTCTGAATAAACATTAGGTCAAGCTGAGCCATGCCTGACTTTAGCTTTGCCTGTCTTCCTCCATGCCTGACCTTAGCTTTGCCTGTCTTCCTCCATGCCTGACCTTAGCTTTGCCTGTCTTCCTCCATGCCTGACCTTAGCTTTGCCTGTCTTCCTCCATGCCTACAAGGAAAGTAAGCTAAAGACTGTCATTACATCACTGCTGATGCGCACTTAGGCTAGCTGTGATAATGGATCCAACTCATGAGTCATCAGTCTTAATGCTCGCAGTACAGTAAAATCATCACATACAGTACTATTAGAACCCGTGCAAACAGTACAGTAAAATCATCACATACAGTACTGTTAGAACCAGTGCAAACAGTACAGTATGTGTGGCCCAGTTTCCTTCTGACCTTCCCTTTGGTGAAGCAGGGCCTCCGTGAGGTGTGCTGCATTGGGCAGTACCAGCAGATGGTCAGATAAGCTGTGCCTTCCTCAGGTACCTCATCTTGTGCAGCTTGGCAACAGCAGGGTGTTTATTTTGTGGATGTTTCGTGTATATTTGTGTGTTTGCTTTGTTTATTGCTTCTATCAACCAATTAGTTGACCTTAGACTAGTGAGTCATTAAGCTCTTAGGCCCGTTTCACACCGGGTGCGTGGCGTGAGTGTGTCCCTCCCATGTTAATAGGTTAGACCGTGCCCACCGCCTGCGTGACACACACGTCTCAGGCGAGGCTCGAGCCGCGCTGAAAACGCGTGCATGCTAGGAATAGGACTCACGCCTATTTTTCACGCCACAGGCAAGCGTGTTGGAAGCGATTCCATTCAAAACAGTGCAGAAGAAAAATGACGTGAGAAAAAGAGACGTTTTAATTGGCATAGAGGCCGCCACAGCGCCGCATCAGACACGCTTCTGGTAAACAAAGACATAGAAAACGCCACGCAACTGACACACAACCGACACGCGACGTTCACGCCACGGACCCGGTGTGAAACTATGGCGCGGGAATCGTGCCTAAAACCTTCCGACCGTCCATCTGATCAACCAACCGATCGACCAACCGAACGTCATACCACCCGCCTTACTTACATGTATCAGAATAATTGCCTTTTTATAAGCAGCCTACATATACCTACATGAACCTACACGTAGAGCTGCAGCTATCGATTCTTTTTTAATCGATTAATCTAGAACTTTATCGATCGATTAATCGGATCATTTTTTTTTTTTTCATTTTTAAACAACCAAAACACATAATGCATAACGAAAATGACATGGCTGTAAAATGATCAAGCAATTGGCACAGGTATTTATTCTAACTCCAACATTAGGCTACAAAACTAAGCCCATTTATTGCAATTTACCCATTTAGTGTTTTTAAGTGCCAGTGCCATCAATTAAATAATGTTCAAAATGCTCTCTGTAAAATTGCAGCCTCTTGTGCATGACTTAGCTGGGCGAACAAAGCTTTCCATACTATGTTGTGAAGTGCTGGGAGGGAGAAGAGGGAAAGCAATTTAATGTATTAATATGCACAACAAGTTTCATGCTGTAATCTAGACCTGAAATCAACATAAATATCTGTTTTATGTAGATTTCTACACCTACAGCATTTACCATTAGGCTACGAACAAATAATTTTACCATTAGGCTACTAAAAAATAGCCTACCATTAGGCTACTAACAAATAATTTTACCATTAGGCTACTAAACTAAATCATTTCTGGGGTGAGCCTATTTGCTATGGTAACCTAGCAACCTGTGTGTGTGTGTGTGCGCGCGTGCGGTGCGTGAGGAAAGATGAGGGTGCATGCATGTGTGTGAGGGGTTCTTTTTTAAGCATACTGTCTTGCAATTGAACGTGAATAAGTTTACTTACTTAAAAACATCAAAGCTAAACAAACTATCATGACATCGCTACAAATACAGTATGTGATTAAAATCAGCCAACATCAATGTAGGCTATAGGCTACGTAGATAGATGATAGATAGGCTAGATAGATTGATAAATAGCCTAGCCTACTTTATTGACGCTTGATGAAACAGCATGGAGTGGATATTTAGGTTCAGATGCTTGTTCTTTTCCTTTTTGAGTATGTAATGATCCAAAAACTTTACTTGAAAACTTTAGACATTCTCTGCCATTTATGGATATCTTGACTCCGCCATCGCGCCAGCTAAATTCAGAATGTATCATGATTCACGCGCTAGTGGTGTGCTTCCTGAACAACGGTCTGTGTGGAACAATCACATCCCTGCGCATATAGTGCGCGTCATAGGAATTTATTGCAGGCTTGAGGAGGCAGGGTTTTTGCCTCGAGGAATTTTTGTAATCGAGTTATTCGAGTAACTCGATGAATCGTTTCAGCCCTACCTACACGTATCCAACATGTGCCCAGAATTGGTGCAACATGTACTTATTCTGTTGGAACATGATGGATACATGTAGGCTTCTGTTGGAACATGAATACATGTAGGAAAACTGTAGGAAACTTCATTTAATGAACATTCATTAGTCTATTTGTGTCGTTATTAGTGACAAGCTATTGCTATTGTTGCTTAAACTATTATGCGTAGGCCTAATAACCATCTGCAAAACAGGACTAGGCTACCAATTATCTGCCAGATATGATAAATGCCATAGGCTGGCCTTCACATTTTCTCTTTCTTACATCAATACGTTATGGAAGCATATGAGCCCACTTCAAATCATCTCCAAATATGTGATCATGTAGCCTATCCTAGCCTATAGGCTAAGTTTAACAACGTTTTATGGACAATATCCCTCGGACTGCAATTTGAATAGATTTTGCTGTGCTGTAGGCCTACTGTATGGCCTACGGCCATTTCTTACAGTGGCGAGATTAACATAGCCTAAATACTGTAATGTTTACACTAATAAAGATACGTTTATTAAGTAGGCTAACACATGAAAAGTGTTTTCAGCTAAAATGGCATGAAGGCTATATGTGGACCGCCTGAACCTTTGAGCAAAACATCAGCAGACAGAGAAGCCCTCAGTGTAGCAATGCAGACTGCTCGGGGGAACCTGCTTATCCAACTGTGGGTCGCCAGTCGAACTGACAGACTTAGGCTATCATAAATTCGCATTTATTTCAATTTGGCTATAGGCTACGATTAAAGTTCCTATGGTTCACAACTACTCGCAATATACTACCGACACTAGTTAACCACAATTTGTAGCCCTATTGGTCATGTTAAGTGTTACTAGCAATGTGAAACTAAAATCTAAGACAGTAGAAAATTATGTTTTTTCTTTAAACATAATTTTCTACTGTCTTAGATTTTAGACAAACAGACAAAATGCACCAAAAACAAAACGTCCGGAGAGGTAGCTACACATTTGTTGTTGCATGATAAAGCAATGAACGTGCTGGTAGGCGTTTGACATGACGTTTGATGGATCCACCGGTTGGTAGGAAGGGAGGTTTTTGGCATCATCCCCGCGCTATATGAAACGGGCCTTAGTAGAAGGTCAATACAGTTTCTGTATCACAGTCCGTCACCGCCCTCTAACGCAATTTGCAGTGGCATCCCGCTCACTTTACATGGGCTCACGTCATCCGTTGCCCAACTGAATTGTGGGTCCGTTGCGTCGCGTTGCTCTCGGCGCTCGCGTTGAGAAGTTCAGCTGTTGCTGCACCGACGGACGGCACCGGCCAATCAAGCCAATCGACGGACGGCACCAGCCAATCAAATTACGGTTATACTTCAAGTCATTTGCATAGCTACCGTCGAGAACACCCACTGGCATGCGTTGACGGAACGCAAGTGTGTGTATGAGCCGTTAAGGTTGCTTTTGACATAGTACAATGAAGAAAACTGGTGCTCATGAATACTGTTGTCTGTTGTCTCTGAAAGTTTAATTGATGCATTTAACTGCAATTTGGATTACACCTGCTTTTAAAAGGCAGAAATATTTCATGGCAAAACAGACGTGCGCTGTTTTCATATAATATGGCGGAATACCTAATCGATCGTTATTAGCACTTCTCCCATGTTAGATAGATAGATAGATAGATAGATACTTTATTGATCCCCAAGGGGAAATTCAAGGTCTCAATAGCATACAGACATCACACACAAACAACATGCATTAACAGCAGAAAAAGTAATACAAGTATGTAATATAAAAAAACACAACTAAGCAATAAGGACAGTAGAAGATAAAGAATATACTAAATACAAATTATACTAAATAACACTAAATCTAAATCAAGTCTAAAACAGTATCAACATAGTGTGCTTAGGGGTGATAAAGCTTGAGGCGCTTGCAATGACTGAGGCAGTTTTTGCGTGGTACTCCCATTTCCACCTCGACCTTCCCATAAATGCACGTGCATGAATAAGAAAAGTGCAGTGTGCCATTCTGCGCTCCAGTGGCCTGCAGAATGCGCTTTCCTCCGCGTGCGGTCAGTTTTGCACATAAGATGCCGTGTATTAAGGTGCAAATAACGTCAGAAAGAGGCGGTAAATTGGTGGTAATTCTTAGTACATCAGGCCCTGAGTCTAGTCTGACTGGTCTGAATAGTCTAGTCTATACTTAAGGTCTGCCATTTTAGAATTGCACATGTGCAGTCCTGTGTCCATTTGTGTTTGTGTGTGTGTGTGTGTGTGTGTGTGTGTGTGTGTGTGTGTGTGTGTGTGTGTGTGCGTGTGTGACTGACCTTGCCAGACTGAAGCCGGCCACTGTTGAAGGGCTGGCATCTGTCAATGTGGGAGGCGGTCTGGTTTGTGTTCTTGCTCTGTTTTTCTCGGCGCCTGTCACAGACACAATACTTGACGTCCAGTACGGTCCGCTGGGTGTTCTGTGTTTTTGAGAGGGACAGCACAGCACATGAAGAGATTGTCGCACACATTCACTCGCCACAGTTCACAGAGAGCTTCACATCAACGTGCATAGTTTCATTCCTAGTTTTATAAGGGTCACAGTTCCCCAAGGTCAGATTTAAACTGTGTGTCAAAATAATATGTTACAACAATGGAAAGGGTTGGATTTAAACTTTGAAATAAAGTTTTATGTATTTTATTTCTATATTATTTGTGTATGTGTATGTGTGTATGTATGTCCTGGTTTGCATGACTATTAGTTGATTGATGTTTCCCACACCGACTGCAGAAAGGGTGTTATCAGCAGGATCTCTGGCGGCACGTGAGTGTGTGTGCAGCTGGCCAGAGAGGCTGTTTAACTCTCTGGATGTGTCTCCCAGCTGCACAAGACTAATGCAAACACTCTCTTCCTGCACGTGCACAGACACCTGCCCGGCCCAATCCCCTTCTGCAGTGCTCCTCCCTCCTGGTTCATGCTAGGACTGACCTGTTGTAGCTTGTGCAACTGACTCACACCAGATGCCATTGTGGCTCAGAGACTGTGACATTAGCAGTTTACTCATCTCCACTTCTTGAGCCAAGATGGCTGACAGTTACTTTCCTCCAGTGACCTTTTTTCCTCCTGCAGAGGCAGTTGCCTTAGCAACGTCAGGGCCTCATTGTCATTGGCTGGCTGCTCAGCCAATAGTGTGACTTCCTGATTAGGTCACATAAAAACAGCATCAAAGTTGGAGTGGTGGAGCTCTGTTTGATGCGAAGTAAGGGAGAGTGTTATTTGATATGGATAGTATGGCAGTCTGCTTAGAATATCCAGAGGAGACCCATGAGTGATGCTGCAAGGTGTTCTGTTACAGTTTAATGGGCCATGCCAAGATAGTTTTCTCGAATTTGTTTGATAAACGTCAGAGCTGAAACTTACTGAAATATATGATAACGTGTTCGAGCGGTAATATAATTTCGTTATCATTGATTCAGATGCTTTTTATAACTTACGTATTGTGCTATAATGTGTTTTTTGAAACTCAGTCGTCAAGTAATCCGATATGGATCAAACGCGTTTGTAATTGATACAGTCAGCGCAATGTAAACCCCGAGGGATGAGAACGTCTTCAGGACTACCTCAGACCTAGTGACCTAAACGGTCTGCGGCAGAAATAGCCGGCAGGAGAGTGGCAACGAGATGAAATTGAATTAATGCCGTGGTGCCCGGCAGACGCGCTGTGCAGCAGCTGTGGTGCCGTCATTTCTCGTGGACATCTCGACCTGCGCGAGTCTGTTTCTGCCGGTTTGGCGGATCAGGAGGATCTGTCAAAACAAACGAAATGTAACGGAAACTTTTAGAGGAACAACTCCACAGCCAATCAACATGACGGTTCCTAAAGACATTCCTGACAAGTGGTTCCCTATCGTTCTTCCACTTCAGCGGAAGAAACAGAACCAAGTCGTCGGCGGTAAAAAGAAAAGAAAAGGCAAAGGTACCGAAATGTGTGTTTTTAAACTTTGGTCTAAAACTCAATCCTTTTGACATATCGACGTGGGCTTTTTAATGCTGACATAAATAGCCTATAATTAAAATGTATTAGCTATAAGAACAATTCCTAATGTATAAAATCTGTCTTCAAGCCTTCTCAGTGTTCCCCCCATTAAAATGATTCATGTTTTGTCAATAAAGATCTGTGCACTCTTCATCTGCTGTCATACTCATTCCCCCTGGCCTTCCTTTATGACCCTCCTCTCTCATGTCAGTCACATCAAATGCACCATATGCAGTGTGTGTGTGTGTGTGACAGCATTCTGTCTCCCTACTCTCCTCCTTAAGTGACCTTTAATGTTTTCAAATGTCCCCACCACAAAGTGCATATTTGTGTATGTGTGTGTGTGTGCACTTTTGTCTTGCTGATCTCACTGATCTCCTTGCACCTTCATGTGTCACTCCAGAGCCTAATCATCCATTCCCAGCCTGTGCCTGTTCAGTCAGTCATGCCAAGTCATTTTCACCTCCCTGTCGCTGTGCCAGACCTCTCATCCTGGCACTACCACTCTCCTCACTCACTCACCCAGTTTACCTCACCAGCGGGGCTGATGGTGTGCGACTTTGTGTATGCTTGCATTTGTATGTGCGTGCGTGCGTCTGTGTATTTGTGCGTGCATGTTTGCCAAAGTGCACTTAAATGGGAGAAAGTCACTTTGAGCGGGTGCCGTTTCTCTCTCTCTCTCTCTCTCTCTCTGTTAGTGTTGCTGCGTCATGGCTAAGGCTAGCCTGCGCTCTCCTGGGTGCTGAATGTTCTGCTGAGCTGAATTTTGCTGAGCTGTGGGAGACCCAGTAATGCCACCCAAGGGAGCAGAGAGGGAATCCTGCTGCCCTCTCTAAAGAGGGCTTGCTTTTTTTCCCATATTCTTCGCAGCTTTTGCTTGTGTCATATTTTTTTAGAATCTTCCATTTGTTTCTGTCATGTGATCACACAGGGCATCCAAATACAGAGCATTTTCTGGGTAAAGCCTCTTATTTAAGTATATATACTTTTTTGATCCCGTGAGGGAAATTTGGTCTCTGCATTTAACCCAATTGGTGAATTAGTGAAACACAAACAGCACACAGTGAACACACAGTGAGGTGAAGCACACACTAATCCTGGCGCAGTGAGCTGCCTGCTACAACGGCGGCGCTCGGGGAGCAGTGAGGTGCCTTGCTCAAGGGCACTTCAGCCGTGGCCCACTGGTCAGGGCTCGAACGGCAACCCTCCGGTTACAAGTCCAGAGTGCTAACCAGTGGGCCACGGCTGCCCACAAAGAAAGTTGCGTGGGAAAGGGCTCGTCCGGGATGGTGGTGGTGATGGTTTGATGGTGGTTCTAGTGGTTTTGGTATAAGATTTTCATGATCTTTGCTGCACGGTGGCTGAAGGCTGTGTTCAGTTTGTGTTCTGCCTGGTCGGCGTGCGGTTCCTCTCTGAGAAGTGCGTAGATCCTCCGAAGACCGTGGCTGTCAGAAATGCCTGCTGCTCAGTTGAGGCTTGTTTATGGGGGCGCATACATAACCTTCATTTGTGCCAGTAGGTCAGAGAAGACTTCTCTCTCTCATCTCTTTTTCTGGAATGACCCAGTGAATCAACTAAATGATGAGAAACATTTCAAGGTCAAGCGTATCCACTTTTTTAGCGCCATTTGCCTAATGGATTCTGGCAGTCTCCTTTTTTTTTTATTTTATTAAATGCTATTCAGGAGCAGTGTTTGTATGCCTGTGAGTGTTTGTTTATTCAGGTGTGTGTGTGTATGTGTGAGTGTGTGTGTGTATGTGTGTGTGTGTGTGTGTTTTCATGTCTGTGAGTGTTTGTTTATCTCTGTTGTGCTTGTTTTCCCTGGCACACTGAATAAATCATTAAAACCCCATAAAACGTCTCCTCCGTGCCAGGCCAGGGTAGAGTGGAGGACGGTCCTTGGGAAGCTGCTGG
>NC_063201.1:3358435-3360935 GCF_017589495.1 Alosa alosa
CAGACCAGTCCAGCCTGTAGAGGAACAGACCAGTCATAGCCTGTAGAGGAACAGACCAGTCCAGCCTGTAGAGGAACAGACCAGCCCAGCCTGTAGAGGAACAGACCAGCCCAGCCTGTAGAGGAACAGACCAGTCCAGCCTGTAGAGGAACAGACCAGTCCAGCCTGTAGAGGAACAGACCAGTCATAGCCTGGTTGTCCAGCCTGTAGAGGAACAGACCAGTCCAGCCTGGTTGTCCAGCCTGTAGAGGAACAGACCAGTCATAGCCTGGTTGTCCAGCCTGTAGAGGAACAGACCAGCCCAGCCTGTAGAGGAACAGACCAGTCCAGCCTGTAGAGGAACAGACCAGTCATAGCCTGTAGAGGAACAGACCAGCCCAGCCTGTAGAGGAACAGACCAGTCATAGCCTGTAGAGGAACAGACCAGTCCAGCCTGTAGAGGAACAGACCAGTCCAGCCTGTAGAGGAACAGACCAGTCATAGCCTGTAGAGGAACAGACCAGTCATAGCCTGTAGAGGAACAGACCAGCCCAGCCTGTAGAGGAACAGACCAGTCATAGCCTGGTTGTCCAGCCTGTAGAGGAACAGACCAGTCCAGCCTGGTTGTCCAGCCTGTAGAGGAACAGACCAGTCATAGCCTGGTTGTCCAGCCTGTAGAGGAACAGACCAGTCATAGCCTGGTTGTCCAGCCTGTAGAGGAACAGACCAGTCATAGCCTGGTTGGTCAGCCTGTAGAGGAACAGACCAGTCCAGCCTGGTTGGTCAGCCTGTAGAGGAACAGACCAGTCCAGCCTGGCCTGTGTCCAGCCTGTAGAGGAACAGACCAGTCCAGCCTGGTTGGTAGAGGAACAGACCAGCCCTGGTTGGTCAGCCTGAGGAACAGACCAGTCCAGCCTGTAGAGGAACAGACCAGTCCAGCCTGGTTGTCCAGCCTGTAGAGGGAACAGACCAGTCCAGCCTGGTTGGTCAGCCTGTAGAGGAACAGACCAGTCCAGCCTGTAGAGGAACAGACCAGTCATAGCCTGGTTTGTCCAGCCTGTAGAGAGCAGAACAGACCAGTCCAGCCTGAACAGACCAGTCAGCCTCCAGCCTGTAGGGAACAGACCAGTCCAGCCTGGTTAGCCTGTAGAGGAACAGACCAGTCATAGCCTGGTTGTCCAGCCTGTAGAGAGCAGACCAGTCCAGCCTGGTTGGTCAGCCTGTAGAGGAACAGACCAGTCCAGCCTGGTTGTCCAGCCTGTAGAGGAACAGACCAGTCCAGCCTGGTTGGTCAGCCTGTAGAGGAACAGACCAGTCCAGCCTGTAGAGGAACAGACCAGTCCAGCCTGGTTGTCCAGCCTGTAGAGGAACAGACCAGTCCAGCCTGGTTGGTCAGCCTGTAGAGGAACAGACCAGTCCAGCCTGTAGAGGAACAGACCAGTCATAGCCTGGTTGTCCAGCCTGTAGAGGAACAGACCAGTCCAGCCTGGTTGGTCAGCCTGTAGAGGAACAGACCAGTCCAGCCTGTAGAGGAACAGACCAGTCATAGCCTGGTTGTCCAGCCTGTAGAGGAGCAGACCAGTCCAGCCTGGTTGGTCAGCCTGTAGAGGAACAGACCAGTCCAGCCTGGTTGTCCAGCCTGTAGAGGAACAGACCAGTCCAGCCTGGTTGGTCAGCCTGTAGAGGAACAGACCAGTCATAGCCTGGTTGTCCAGCCTGTAGAGGAGCAGACCAGTCCAGCCTGGTTGGTCAGCCCTGTAGAGGAACAGACCAGTCCAGCCTGGTTGTCCAGCCTGTAGAGAACAGACCAGTCCAGCCTGGTTGGTCAGCCTGTAGAGGAACAGACCAGTCATAGCCTGGTTGTCCAGCCTGTAGAGGAGCAGACCAGTCCAGCCTGGTTGGTCAGCCTGTAGAGGAACAGACCAGTCCAGCCTGGTTGTCCAGCCTGTAGAGGAACATGCCAGTCCAGCCTGGTTGTCCAGCCTGTAGAGGAACATGCCAGTCCAGCCTGGTTGGTCAGTCAGAGGGAGGAACAGACCAGTCCAGCCTGGTTGGTCAGCCTGTAGAGGAGCAGGCCAGTCCAGCCTGGTTGGTCAGTCAGAGGGAGGTACAGAGCAGTCCAGCCTGGTTGGTCAGTCAGAGGGAGGTACAGAGCAGTCCAGCCTGGTTGGTCAGTCAGAGGGAGGTACAGAGCAGTCCAGCCTGGTTGGTCAGTCAGAGGGAGGTACAGAGCAGTCCAGCCTGGTTGGTCAGTCAGAGGGAGGAACAGACCAGTCCAGCCTGGTTGGTCAGCCTGTAGAGGAACAGACCAGTCATAGCCTGGTTGTCCAGCCTGTAGAGGAGCAGACCAGTCCAGCCTGGTTGGTCAGCCTGGTTGTCCAGCCTGGTTGGTCAGTCAGAGGGAGGTAATGTCCTGGATCTAACTGGCAGCTGTGTGTCTTTAGCCAGCATGTATTTGCTTCATGGCTCAGAGAGCTCGCTAATGCACCGCATTGACCCGGGCTAAAGCCATTTCATTGGA
>NC_063201.1:3373435-3405935 GCF_017589495.1 Alosa alosa
GTGTTTGTGTTTGTTTGTTTGTTTGTGTGCGTGTGTGTGTGTGTGTGTACTTGGCTTATCAGTCTGTGCGAGTAGAATTCATAGTTATTTATGTCCATTTTTGACCTGCTGTTCTTTGGCTCGTTGTGTTGCCCTGTTTGTTTTGCTTGTTTGTTTGTTTATTTACTCATTTTTGTTTTGTTTGTCCATGTTTTCAGAGCTCCCTTTGCAGGTAAGAAGTGCCCCCTGCCCCCCTCCCCTCCCCCTCTCTCTGTCCCTGTCACTTACCCAGAGAATAACCCACTTAACTCCCGACCCAGAGAATAACCCCCTTAACTCCCGACTAAGCCGCCCCTAAACCAGACCCCAGTATGACACATTAACTCTGCAGCCAGACTGACTTCGCTCACCTTGCGTGACTCTGTGTGTGTGTTGGGGTCCAAAGGTTTGTGTGTGTTGGGGTTTGTGTGTGAGGTGTTGGTGGTGGCGCGTGTTATGTGAATGTGAGGAAGCTTTTTGGGGATTGCATGGGTGAACGGTTTGTGGTGGCAGATCTACCTTATCTATCTATCTATCTATCTATCTATCTATCTATCTATTTATCTATCTATCTATCTATCTATCTTTCATCCCCTCTCTGTCTACCCATCTGGCTTTCTATCTCTCATCTATATGTTTATTGATTTGCAAATAAAATGGATTTGTAAAGCATCTCTCTGTCCTTCTCCTATTCCCTCTCTCTCCTTGTGTGTGTGTGTGTGTGTGTGTGTGTGTGTGTGTGTGTGTGTGTCACAGTGTGGAGGTGATCCGGCTGGGCCACAGTTACTTCATCAACTGGGACCGGCGGATGTTCTGTAGCCGTAGCAACACGCCAGCAGAGGCACGTACCACCACGCTCAACGAGGAGTTGGGCCAGGTGGAGTACATCTTCAGCGACAAGACCGGCACGCTCACGCAGAACATCATGACCTTCAACAAGTGCTCCATCAACGGCCGTGCTTATGGTACACACACACACACACACACACACACACACACACACACACACACACACACACACACACATACACACATACACACACACAGTCTCTCACACACACACATACTCACACATACTCACACACACTTTTGTGCTTACAGTTTTTCTCAGTCGCTTTGGTGCTTTTCTCACATCACTATTAACATTTGCACAGCAGTTAGTGCATTAGTAACAATTAGTGCAAACTGCAAAACCTAGTGGATAACCTGCAAAAGCATGTCACTTGCTCAAAATGGATAGTCCATTCCTCAAAAGCAAGTCTTCATGTCAATGAAACTGCCAGTGTCATCAAAATGAGAAGTCTTGACACCATCGTTTATGAACAAGATAGTCAAATGGCTTTGTCATGTTTTCATTATGACAGTTTATTCTCTCAGTGTTTTCCAATGCAAAAAATTGCTGTAGTTAGGGGAGTGAGTACAAGACACTGAATATGTACGTTTCGTGTTATAAAACAGCAGAGAATTGTACGAAAGCAACTAAAACATGTCCAAAAGCATTTGCAATTTGTTCAGAGGAAAGACAAATTGCTACTATGATGTGCACAAATGACTAAATGCTGTGGAGGTTGAACTATAAGTTATGAGTTATCTGAGAAAAGCACCAAAGCGACTGAGAAAAACTGTAATTGGAAGAACCTGCCGGCGAGGTTTTACTCAGAAGGTAATGATCTCCTCTCTAATGGTGGCATTGCTATAGATGTGTGATATAGTGGTTTACACAGGGCAGTTTTGACACTTTTCCTTGGAGTCCAGTCTACAGTGCTCCAGAAGAGTCTGCCAATATCATGAGTCATACATAATCCCATACAACTAATAGTCCCCCTTCTTGACTGTGTGTGTGTGTGTGTGTGTGTGTGTGTGTGTGTGTGTACTATTTCCTCAGGTGATGTTGATCCTGTTGGCGCCCAGGGCAAGGTGAGAGGTGCTCTTTTCATACCTGCTTTTTTGTGATGGCCCGCAGACATTTAACACATGCAGAGTTCTTACAGTGTTTCCTTGGTGCATTTCTCAAATTGAAATTGAAATCAACTCAAAACTACTAGTGACTAGATGATGTGGAAGTTGAACTAGTACAGTACATGTAGTTTTGAAAATTTATTTGAGATTCTAGTCAGATGTGCACATAATACAAGTAATTTCTCATTACTTCGAACAAACAGGAAATGCTTTCACACATCCATGCAATTGCTTGTGTACAAATGTCTGCTGTTTTTACAGTATCAATTGTTAGTCACGTTATACAGTTCTTTAATGTCCTCCCCCCCAAAACATGTAGGCATTAGTTCAATGCTTGCATCATGACCTTCAATGCAAGTGTTGAATCAGTTGTCATATGTAATCTGTCAAGTATAAGTTTGACATTTCTATTACAATACTTTTGGAAAGAGTTGCTGTACTGTAAAACTGTCTGGTCTTTCTTTCCTGTATGACATGGTCAGGCAATAAACTGTGGTACATGCAGTACTGTAAAAGTATACAATACATATGACTCCTGTCTGATCTCATGCAGTACTGTAAAAGTACACAATACATATGACTCCTGTCTGATCTCATGCAGTACTGTAAAAGTACACAATACATATGAATCCCGTCTGATCTCATGCAGTACTGTAAAAGTACACAATACTGTACACAAGAATCCTGTCGGATCTCATGCAATCTACACATGCAGTAATGTGTAACTGTTTACTGTTGGAATTGATATATGCTAGACAGGACAAAATACAGCCTTGTGCATTTTCATAAGACTGTTTACTGACATCATGGCTGAGTATTTTGACTTCCTTGTTCATAACAGTGACACAGGAGCTTTTCATGCTGATACCACTGACATGTTGATTGGTATAATACATATTTTCATTCTGATACCACTAACATGTTGATTGGTATAATACATATTTTCTTTGGAGACATAAACTCCTGTGTGGTGCATTTTGCACAAATTATTTTGAGAAAGGCACTTACTGTTGTGTAAACCACTAAGAGAAACTCATCACTCTCTTACTTATTCTTTTCCTTCTCTCTCTCTCTCTCTCTCTCTCTCTCTCTCTCTCTCTCTCTCTCTCTGTCAACCCTTCCCTCCTCACTCCATACTCTCTCTCCCTCTCTCTCTATCCCCCCAACAGAGGCCGCAGCCCCTGGACTTCTCCGTGTGGAACCCGCTGGCTGACGGGGGTCTGTGTTTCTATGACGCCTCTCTGCTGGAGGCTGTGAAAGCAGGCGAGCCCGGCCGCTCCACACGAAGTTCTACAGGCTGCTCTCCCTGTGCCCACACCGTCATGAGGAGGAGAAGAGAGAGGGTGAGTACTGGGGAGAGAGGGTGAGCACTGGGGAAGAGAGAGGGTGAGTACTGGGGGGGAGAGAGAGAGGGTGAGTACTGGGGGTGAGCACTGGGGGAAGAGAGGGTGAGTACTGGGGGGTGAGTACTGGGGTGGAGAGAGAGGGTGAGTGGGGGGGTGGAGAGAGGGTGAGTACTGGGGGGAGAGGGTGAACTTGGGGTGGAGAGAGAGGGTGAGTACTGGGGAGAGAGAGGTGAGCAATGAGAGGTGAGTACTGGGAGAGAGGGTGAGTACTGGGAGAGAGGGGTGAGTACTGGGGGGTGGAGAGAGGGTGAGTACTGGGGGGTGGAGAGAGAGGGTGAGTACTACAGGGGGTGGAGAGAGAGGGTGAGTACTGGGGGTTGGTTAATTGACCAACTTGGTGGTTAATTGACCAGCTTGTAATACACATATTCAGACAGAGAGAGAGGGAGGAGGGAGGAGAGGGCAAAAGAGAAATCATCTCCACTGCATTAATTCATTCAAATCTGTTTGTGCCTTTGTCCATTTGTCCTTCCTTCTGTCTCTCCGGCCCTCCTCCTCTCCCTCCCTCCCTCCCTCCCTCTCTCCCTCGGCTCCCTCCCTCTCTCCCTCCCTCTCCCTCCCTCCTCCCTATCTGTTTTCTACACTATCTGCCTTCCTCTGTCCTTCTCTCTTTCTCTCTGCCCTCCCCTCTCTCTCTCTTTCTCTCTCTCTCTGTCTGTAGAGGCGTTGGTTTATACGGCTCAATGTGTGTGTGTGTGTGTGTGTGTGTGTGTGTGTGCGTGTGTGTGTGTGTTCTCTCTCTCTCTCTGTCTGTAGGGGCGTTGGTTTATAAGGCTCAATCTCCGGACGAGGGCGCTCTGGTGACCGCTGCTCGGAACTTTGGTTTCGTATTCCGCTCTCGCACGCCAGGCACCATCACCGTGCACGAGATGGGCCGACCCGTCACATACACACTCCTCGCCATCCTCGACTTCAACAACATCCGCAAGAGGATGTCCGTCATAGGTAAACAACACAACACAACACACACACACACACACACACTCACACACACACACACACTCACACACACACACACACACACACACACACACACACACACTCACACACACCCACACACACACACACACACACACACACACACACACACACACACACACACACACACACACACACACACACACAAATGATACACAATACATTACTGATGTCACATACAGTTGTCAGTTTCTGACCTGAAACAAAGTAAATGTACTATTCACACGCTCTTGATATATTTCCTATTTGGCCATTTTTAAAACCCTGTTTGGACTGGACTGAATGGAGGTGTGAGAAATGCTAATAGATCACAGCTACATTTCTTTCCTGAAAGGCCGCTCTTTGAGTTTACCGTGTTCGCTTCATGTGAAGTAAATAGGTTACAGAAACACACATACACACAAACACAGATACACACACACACACACACACACACACACACACACACACAGGCCTTGGCTGCATGTGCATCGGTGCACAGCACTCTTCACTCTTGAGCTCTCTCCATCAGTCGTGACTCTGCTAACGGGATAACGGGAGTTTAGAAACACACACACACACACACTCTCTATCAGTCGTGACTCTGCTTGAGGATAAGTAAGGGGTAATGTATAGAAGCGCCGGTCATTATGGGGAAAATAAGTCCTGACAGGGTGAACCCGGACCCGGCCAGCCAGCGAGGGTCTTGTTCGCCCTGAAGGGACTTATTTTCCATGATGACGGCGTTCTACATTATCCCGCTTTTTATTCTCTGACTACTTGCCAAAACGAAAAATAAACTCCATGATTTGTCTCTTTACACTTATTTGTTACCCGTTTGCGTCTTGGCTTTTTGCTGAAAACATAGTTAGCAACCTGCGCTGAACTTCAATCAAACATTCTTTAGAACACAGCTGATCAACCGTCTGCTTTCACTTTTGAATGAAGTTCCAATGCAAGAAGTGACTGGAATACTTGCGGAGTGATATGATCAGCAGCACAAAACCCGTTGCCATTGACAAGCGGTAATTATATGTTTGCAGCGGTAATTACATGAATTTATTTTACCAGTAGAACGTTGGGAATCCCATTCAAGTCAATGGAGCTGCGTTCTACTAGCATTGTGAAGAGCCGTATAATAATAGGAGTTAAGAAAATCACTGAAACAGAAATAGCCACAAAAAGAGAACAGTGTGTGGAGCAGAAAGAGGAACTGGGAGAACACACACACACACACACACACACACACACACACACACACACACTCGCACGCTTGCACACACACATACACATACACACACACACACACACACACACACACACACACACACACGCATGCTTGCACACACACATACACATACACATACACACACACACACACACACACACACTGAAGAGATGTAAGAAGGCCTTTCAGCTGGTGTATCTCCAAGGTGCTGCAGCCATGGTGAATAAATACAGTACACTTGTGGTAATGTGGAGCAAAGCTCTTGTAACAGCAACATCATTAATGTGAATGCATCGCTGCCCTGTTTGTATAAGTAGGCATAAATCTGAGAACCTCTCAAAGAACCTCTCATTTTCTTATTAATGTTGGAAAAGAGAGAGAGAGAGAGAGAGAGAGGTAAGGGTCAATAGAGTGTGATGGAGAGAAAGAAAGAGGGAGGGATAGAGAGAGTGTTGGAGAAAGAGAGAGAGCGAGATAGGGTGATTTATACCAATATAATGCCAGGGTGGGCACCATTTTTCACCCAGTGAAGGTTGACTGTGAGCCGTATTCAGCAGTGCTGTGGCCCGTGCCCTCACACACACTCTTCAACGTTTTAATGCCCTAACACACTCTTTATCCCCCTCACTGTCTCTCTCTCTCTCTTGCTCTCTCTCTATCCATCTCTTTCTGCCCTAACACCCCCTCACTGTCTCTCTCTCTCTCTCTTGCTCTCTCTATCTATTTCTCTCTGTCACACACACCATCACACCTCTCTATCTATCTCTCTCTCTCACACACACACCATCACACTACAGGCTCATTTCTCTCTTTCTCTCTCTCACTCTTTCTCTCACTCTTTCTCTCTTTCTCTCTCTCACTCTTTCTCTCCTTCTCATCTGCTAAGCCAAAGTGCTGACATCAGCTCCATGAGTTCAGCCTCCAGAGAGAATATTATATGTTTTTTTTTCCTGCACTGTAAGTCACTTTGGATTATTGATCTCACAAATGAATAGATGTAAATGAAATGGTATCAGCTCCTAGTGGCGCGTTCCCCAACTCAGCGTGCTAATGAGCGCGTTCCCAACTCAGTGTGCTTATGAGCGCGTTCCCCAACTCAGCGTGCTTATGAGCGCGTTCCCCAACTCAGCGTGCTTATGAGCGCGTTCCCCAACTCAGCGTGCTTATGAGCGCTCCAGCCCCCTCCATGAGCGCTTCACTCGCTACGCCCAAACTGCACCGCTACGCCCAAACTGCACCGCTACGCCCAAACTGCACCGCTACGCCCAAACTGCACCGCTACTTCAAAGGCTAGGTCTCCCACTGAGCTGACTCTGCCTCATGTTAACTCTAGCAAGGAGCCATTTTACAAAGTTCAGACATGTGTCTCTTTTAATAGGCTGTTTTGATGTCTTATTTTGTGTGTCTTCTCGCTTTTGTGTGTGTGTGTGTGTGTGTGTGTGTGTGTGTGTGTGTGTGTGTGTGTGTGTGTGTGTGTGTGTGTCGTGTGTGTGTGTTGCAGTGAGAAACCCAGAGGGCCGTATCCGTTTGTACTGTAAAGGAGCAGACACTGTGCTATTTGAGAGACTTCACCCCTGCAACCACGAGCTCATGAACATCACCTCAGACCACCTCAATGTAAGTCTGTGTGTTTTGTGTGTGTGTGTGTGTGTGTGTGTGTGTGTGTGTGTGTGTGCTCATCCATGTGTAAGTGTTTGTCTTGCCTATGTGCAGGTGACGTGTGTCTGAACCTTCTAATATGCGTTTTGTAATCCCTCAAATGGCCTGTTTGTCTAACCGTGTTTGCTGATGTGAGCGGATGGTTACGTAATGCACCTGCTGCTCTGATATCTCTGTTTGTCTGTTTACACATGAGTAGCGACTGCTTTTCCTGTATGTCAGTCACTCGTTGTCCCGCCCTGTGTAAGTGGAGCAACTCTGCCCCCCTGTGGTAGCTTGGTGTACCTGCACCATCCAATGTCACCCCTCTCTCATTTGTCCATCCTTCCCCCCTCCCTCCTGTCCTAACCCCTCCTTCTAATTCATTTTGGGAAGGAAACGAGGAAGGAACGATAGGAGGATAGAGGAATTGAAGAGAGTCAGATATGAGAAATGAGATGTCATGCTCACTTACACATCACTTTTAAGAGACGTCAATTACTGATGATACAGCGAAGCATCACCTCTTAGGCTAGAATAAACAGACCATTGTAGAGAATATTAACTTACACCAAAGCCTAAAAATATCACATGAACATGTAGTATTCCCGCTTATTGATGAGGTCATGATTGAAAGTTCTCCTGACAGTTCTCATGAACTAAACAGGCATCGATATTCTCATCTCAAATCTCTAAGCATCGATATTCTCATCTCTAATCTCTAAGCATCGATATTCTTATCTCTAATCTCTAAGCATCGATATTCTCATCTCTAATCTCTTGGCATCGATATTCTCATCTCTAATCTCTAAGCATCGATATTCTCATCTCTAATCTCTAAGCATCGATATTCTTATCTCTAATCTCTAGGCATCGATATTCTTATAACGTTTGCATGTTAGTTCACGATCATTTCAGCATATAAAGATCTTTTGTTGGTCTGTCTAGTCATTTATTGTTGCCAATAAATCGCTACGACCTTGTTTTAAACCGAAAGTTGACAGACGCTGGAGGGAACTTTTCACCTAGGCAGCTTGGACCAATGATCGCACAATTCTGACTGAACAGAGGTGCATTAGGATGCACGTATCGGCCCTTTCTGCTCTCTCCTTGTTCTCACTTCCTCTGGTAGCAATTAAGACAAATGAGACGTCCTCGATGACGTCAAGCTTTGACCGATCTTCGAGGCATGAGCTGGAGGACCGAGGGACCGAGGGAGAGAGGACGCATGCAAACGATCCAACCTGTCTAGTCCAGCTGAGTCTGTGAAGAGATGCTTTCTGTTTAGGTTTTTTTTTGCGATAATGTTTGAAATGGGTGTCGACAGATGTAGAATTCTTGTAGGTCAGTAACTAGTGTCAGCAATTTTAGTTCAGGCCATTATTTTTTTTTGTTTGGCAAATTTTTATACTGTCTATCTTCAGAAGGTACACAACCTTCGGTGGTCACTCCAGGTCATTAAATCAGACCCAAAAAAAGCATATAATCTCTCTCACTAATGCATAGGCAATCAGGACATAGATATGCCAGTCAACCATATGTCCTAGACAAGCAGGAGCCTGTGCGCTTACGGGTAGAAGCTGTAACACTGAAACGAAGGGGAGTCACCTGTCATAGACATCTTACTGTAAGTTATAGATCAGGGCCGGAGACTGTTTGAGTTTTGCTGTGGCGTTTCCATACTCCTGACTGCCGGCTGACTGCGCCTGTAACGGCATGTATAAGTATATATACTCTTTTGATCCCGTGAGGGAAATTTGGTCTCTGCATTTATCCCAATCCATGAATTAGTGAAACACACTCAGCACACAGTGAGGTGAAGCACACACTAATCCCGGCGCAGTGAGCTGCCTGCAACAACAGCGGTGCTCAGGGAGCAGTGAGGTGTTAGGTGCCTTGCTTAAGGTCACTTCAGCCGTTCCTACTGGTCGGGGTTCGAACCGGCAACCCTCCGGTTACAAGTCCGAAGCGCTAACCAGTAGGCCACGGCTGCCACTGTGTAACAGTGAGAGCCTCAGGGGAAGGGTGACCTGGCTCTGCCCTGGGTCCTCTCTGACACAGACGCCCGTCACACATGCTGACTCTGTCTGTCCCTCATGGAGGGATTATTTTAATGATCGCTCACATCATCGCTGATGATTCAGTCCAGACAGCACAGCGTTTTAAAGAATGGCCCCAAGCATATTCCCTAATTCCTGTTCTCCATCAGTCTGATGCCGTCAGCCTCACACACAGCTGTGTTGTTCATCATGGAAGCATACCTTTATCAGGTCAGGGCCCCCACCCCCACCCCATGGCCTGCGGTGTGCAATATTTACTTTAGATAACCATCCTGTGTTCAAGTCAGCTAAATACCTAGCGGCCCTTCACTCATTTTATGCAAGGGCTGCTTTGGCTTCGGCTTCCAGCTATTGTGAGAGATGGCGTGCAGCTCCTGCTGTTAGAGGAGGAGTAGTGACCCCTCTCAGCCAGGGGCACACACACACACACACACACACACACACACACACACACACACACACGGGCATGTTGGGATCTGCCCCCTTGGAGCAGGAACGGGAAGGCAGCAGGAAATCCAGACAATGAGAGGCGCCGCCGCTAGACCCAACGCCAGAGGACTGGGTGAGGCTGGCTCGGCTCGGCTCGGCTCGGCTCTGTCACATGCCTCCGCAGGTTAATTAGGCCTAAGCCCCGATCAGATCGCCGTGCGCACATCTAACACATTTGACTGTTCTGAGCACACAGCACCTCTCTGCTGATCGCTGTAGGTTTGGGACGATAAAGGCACAGCAGGGGATGTGGCTGCTTGGCCGGTGGAAGAGGGAAGGGAATGAATGTTAATGGCCTTGAATGTTGTTGTCTGAGACCGAAGCCTGGAACAGTGATTTGTTTTGGGATTGCTTGTTTTGGAAGCGTGGCCTTGTTGAAAGTCCTTCAGAAGCCAAGTTGGTCGCAGTGTTGGCACTGGCTTGCAGTAGTGGGGTTTTATAATGGTCTTTGTCAGGATATGAATAAGCAGGATATATTTTAGAGGGCATGCGAGTTGGTGAAATGAATACCAGGTATCAGTAGTAACCTGGATGATGCCCTGATGCCATATTCAAGAATAATGGGTCAAAAACTGAAAGAACTTAAACATAAACACCACTGAAATATATTACAGGTCAAAATACATACATAGTTGCAAAAAGGTTCTCGACAGGCTGATCTTTAATGAAATATCTACTGTACATTACACATTATCAGCAACCATTCATCCAATGTTCCAAAGGCACATTCTGTTTACTAATCTGATATCATTTCAAAAGATTGAAAACTGCTGCCCTGATTAAAAAAACATTGCAACTAATCTCAGCTGGTATTCTGTCTGTAATGGAGTGGAATGGAACGCTTGACCGCTAGTATACGCTACGTTTTGTTTGCCATCAAGCATCTGATGACCTAAGATATGAGATTACATTTGGGTGTTGGTCAGCAAACAAAATTGAAATACTAAGGTTCCCAGAACGATGATGTGTATTGTGCAACTATGTGGGTGTGTGTATAGTTGATGCTGATACTTTGATGATATGCATTATTGGCGTGTGTGTGTGTGGGGGGGGGGGGGTGTGTCGCGTTTGTGTCTGTGTGTGTGTGTGTGTTATTATGGGGGGGGTGGGGGTCTGTGTGTGTGTGTGTCTGTCTGTGTGTGTGTGTGTGTGTGCGTGTGTCACAAGAATTATTGTCTGGTGTGTGTAGTGTGTGTGTGTGTATTGTCTGATTATTATTATTATTATTATTGTGTGTGTGTGTGTATATGTGTGTGTGTGTAATAATATGTGTGTGTGTGTGTGTGTGTGTATATATATATATATATATATGTGTGTGTGTGTATTATTATTATTATTATTAATTATTATTATTATTATTATTATTGTGTGTGTGTGTGTGTGTGTGTGTGTGTGTGTAATAATATTATATATATATATATATATATGTGTGTGTGTGTGTCTAGTGTGTGTGTGTGTGTCTAGTGTGTGTGTGTGTATATATATATATATATATATATATATATATATATGTGTGTGTGTGTGTATATATATATATATATATATATATATATATATATATATGTGTGTGTGTGTGTGTATGTATATATTAGGGTAATGTGTGTGTGTGTGTGTGTGTATGTATATACGGTTTTATATTATTATTATTATTAGTGTAGGAGTATGCGTCTGACGGACTGTATATGTGGGGTGTGTGTGTGTGTGTCTGGTGTGTGTGTGTGTATGTGGGGTGTGTGTGTGTATGTATATGTCTGGTGTGTGTATATGTGGTGTGTCTGGTGTCTGGTGTGTGTGTGTGTAGGAGTATGCGTCTGACGTGTGTGTGTGTGTGTAGGAGTATGCATCTGACGTGTGTGTGTGTGTGTAGGAGTATGCGTCTGACGGTGTGTGTGTGTGGTGTAGGAGTATGCGTCTGACGTGTGTGTGTGTGTGGTGTGTGTGTGGTGTAGAATTATCGTCTGGCGTGTATTATTATTATTGTGTGGTGCAAGGAGTATGCGTCTGACGTGTGTGTGTGTGTGTGTGTGTGTAGGAGTATGCGTCTGACGTGTGTGTGGTGTGTCTGGTGTGTGTGTGTGTGTATGTATATGTGGTGTGTGTGTGGTGTAGGAGTATGCGTCTGACGTGTGTGTGTGTGTGTCTGGTGTGTGTGTGTATGTATATGTGTGTGTGTGTGTGTGTGTGTGTGTGTGTGTGTGTGTGTGTGGTAGGAGTATGCATCTGACGTGTGTGTGTGGTGTAGGAGTATGCGTCTGACGTGTGTGTGTGTGTGTCTGGTGTGTGTGTGTATGTATATGTGTGTGTGTGTGTAGGAGTATGCGTCTGACGTGTGTGTGTGTGTGTGTGTGTGTAGGAGTATGCGTCTGACGTGTGTGTGTGTGGGAGTATGCGTCTGACGTGTGTGTGTGTGTGTGTGTGTGCGTCTGGCGTGTGTGTGTGTGTGTGTGTGTGTGTGTGTGTGTGTGTGTGTGTGTGCAGGAAGTATCTCGTCTGGCGTGTGTGTTTGTCTGGTATTATTGTGTATTGCAGGAGTATCACGTCTGGCGTGTGTGTGTGTGTGTTGTGTGTGTGTGTGTGTGCAGGAGTATGCGTCTGACGTGTGTGTTGTCTGGTGTGTGTGTGTGCAGGAGTATGCGTCTGACGTGTGTGTGTGTGTGTCTGGTGTGTGTGTGTGCAGGAGTATGCGTCTGACGTGTGTGTGTGTATATGTGGTGTGTGTGTGCAGGAGTATCGTCTGGCGATGGCAGTATTGTGGTGTGTGTGTGTGTGCAGGAGTATTGTCTGGGTGTGTCCGTCTGGCGATGGTGTGTATAATATTATTGACTGCAGGAGTATCGTCGGCGTGTATTATTGGTATTGGTGTTATGTGTGTGCAGGAATTATCGTCTGGCGGTGTGTGTGGTGTGTGTGTGCAGGAGTATGCGTCTGACGTGTGTGTGTGGTGTGGTGTGTGTGTGCAGGAGTATGCGTCTGACGTGTGTGTGTGTGGTGTGTGTGTGTGGGTATGCGTCTGACGTGTGTGTGTGTGTGTGTGGTGGTGTGTGTGTAGGAGTATGCGTCTGACGTGTGTGTGTGTGTGTGTGGTGTGTGTGTAGGAGTATGCGTCTGACGTGTGTGTGTGTGTGTGCAGGAGTATGCGTCTGACGTGTGTGGTAATTGGTGTGTATTGTGCAGGGAATCGTCTGGCGTGTGTGTGTGTGTGTGTGTGCTAGGGCAGGTATCGTCTGGCGTGTGTGTGTGTGTGGTGTGTGTGTGTAGGAGTATGCGTCTGGCGTGTGTGTGTGTGTGCAGGAGTATGCGTCTGACGTGTGTGTGTGTGGTGTAGGAGTATGCGTCTGACGGTGTGTGTGTGTGTGTGCAGGAGTATGCGTCTGACGTGTGTGTGTGTGTGTGTGTGCAGGAGTATGCGTCTGACGTGTGTATTGTAATAGTGTAAAGGTATCGTCTGACGTGTGTGTGTGTGTGTGTGTGCAGGAGTATCGTCTGTGGGACCTGCGCCAACTGGCCTAACTTACGGGGGACCTGGCAGGAGGAAGGGAATGGGAGGAGTGGTCAGAGCGTTACCGTGGCGCTGGAAAAAGCAACCCGGACTGCAGAGACCCGGTTGCTACACTTCTGACAGGTGGAACAGGACATGATGGTGTGTGTTTATATGTGTGTGTTTGGGTTTCAAAACAGGGTCATGTTCACAAGTTTTATCATAGTGCACGGGTCGGCAACGGCCCGCCAGCAAGATTAGTTGCCCCGCCAGATTATTCTGCTAGTCTGATTTTTTTATATATATATATTATAAATATCTATATCAATGATATATACCGGTATATTATATTTTTACAATATTGCCTATTCACCAATCAGACCGCAGGGGCTTAAACAGATATGACCAGAACGCACTAAGATCCTGCTATTCTGTGCATACGCCTCTCCCAGCGCTTGTTGGGCTTTCGTGCCCCTGTCTAGAGCGACAGGCCACCTTGAAGGTGCTGATTCGTCTCCTACTGCCGTCTGATATTATATTCCGTTCAAACAGCATAACTTAGCTGTAGCGCTCACTCTGCACACTAATATTTTTTTATAAACATTGTATGTGAGGAGGTGGGTCAACCATTTATTTAAGAATAAAAGGAAGATAGACTGCGTACATCCAAAGTAGCCTAGTAATTAGAATAAGTCAGGCTCTGTGTTAAACAGTCCATCACTGACAAAATGATTGTAGCCTACTGTAGGCTACACATTTGCTCATCACAATATTGAAAAAGGAGATAAAACAAGAGCATGTAATTACTCAAGTAGACCATCAATGGGCCCTTCCATGGTTTGTTTTTTCATGAGCAGTTGTTATCCATTCTGCGTGGCCACTAATAAGCCATCCACTGGAGAAGTGTTCAGTTTGGTTCCTTTTGTATAGAGTCATTAAGAATGTATGGTCTAAATCCAGGGCCTGGACCAAGGCCTAAATCTTGTTAGTAATATGACTGTGTGTGTGTGTGTGTGTGTGTGTGTGTGTGTGTGTGTATGTGTGTGTGTGTATGTATGTGTGTGTGTGTGTGTGTGTGTGTGTGTATGGTGTATGTGTGTGTGTGTGTGTGTGTGTGTGTGTGTGTGTGTGTGTGTGTGTGTGTGTGTGTGTGTGTGTGTGTGTGTGTGTGTGTGTGTGTGTTTAGTTACTAGGAGCCACTGCCATAGAAGACAAGCTTCAGGAGGGTGTTCCTGAGACCATTGCTATCCTCTCCCTCGCCAACATCAAGATCTGGGTGCTCACTGGAGACAAGCAGGGTAAGACCAGTCACTCAGATGCCTGTGCACACATATCTCATGGAATATGTTTGTTTGTTGGGTTGTTTACATTCTTTAATGACATATTTATCTCTCTCTCTTTCTCTCTCTCTCTCCCTCTCACAGAGACTGCAGTGAACATTGGTTACTCCTGTAAAATGTTGACCGATAACATGACTGAAATCTTCATCATCAACGGGCACACGGTCCAGAGCGTCAGAGAAGAGCTCAGGTACCCACGGCCCATCCATCCTTTCGTCTCATCCATTCATCCATCCTTTTTTTGCTACGTTCATGTCTTCATCCCCTCATCCATCCATACTGTGTAGTGTAGGAAATCTGTTCATTTCTTTTTTCATTTACTTTCATACTCTTTCAACTACTGTATTTCACCCACCCAGCATTTCACACAGATATCATTTAGGACTGTATGCTGTTTGTGTTCCTTTGGCATGTGCTGAGAGTTTTGATCTATGGGACCGGTTCAGCCTTAGTTCTCTCTCTCTCTCTCTCTCTCTCTCTCTCTCTCTCTCTTCTGTCTATCAAACTATCTATCTATTGATTAACCCATCAATCTCTCCCCTGTCCAGGCGAGCAAGGGAGAGGATGGTGGCCCACTGCAGAGAGGGAGGCAAAGGAGATGAGGCCGCAGGCTGGGCCCAGGCCTGCTCCCTTGGCAACGGTGTTAGGGGTGGTGACCAAGCGGGCTGGCCCCTCCCCCAGGAGAAGGAGAAGCCGGAGAGTGGCGGCCGTGTCCCGTCGCTGCTGGAGTCCGTCTCGGGGGAGTTCGCCCTGGTCATCAGCGGCCACAGCCTGGTGAGTCACGGACACAGAGGCCAGGGGGCCTGACTGGACCGTCTATTTTTACTCTTTCTGTATCTGTTTTCTTTCTACATCACTTCCTCTTCCTTTTTCCTTCCTTGTCTCCCTGTCTGTCTGTACTGTATGTGTCTATCTCTCTATCTGCCTGTCTCTCCATCTCTCTCTATGTCAATCTCTCTATCTGTCTGTCTCTCCATCTCTCTCTATGTCAATCTCTCTATCTGTCTCTCACTGCTTTTTTTCTCCAACTTACCTTGGCTCCCTCTCTCTCTCTCTTTCTCCCTCTCTCTCTCTCTCTCTCTCTTTCTCCCTCCCTCTCTCTCTCTCTCTCTCTCTCTCTTTCTCCCTCTCTCTCTCTCTCTCTCTCTCTCTCTCTTTCTCCCTCCCTCCCTCTCTCAAATTCAAATTCAAATTCAAATGTGCTTTATTGGCATGACTCAGAAAATAGTGTTGCCAAAGCAGTAACATGACAATACAAACATATACAATATTTGTTTTAAGGGGTCAAAAAGGAAACTTATCTAAACTAAAGAAAGAAAACTTATGTTTAAAAAAAATAGTAACTAAATCCATGTTTAAAGAAAAACTTAAACATGTATTCTTAAATCTAAATTTAAAGGAAACTTATACAATAGTCTATATAAAACTATTTAACAAAAACTATATACTGTATGCACTTTTTTCTATGTGAAGTTTTCTCTTAAAATGTGGCAGGACTGTAAATATTGGTAGGCTAAAGTGGGCACATTTATCTATTTCTCCCAGGAGGAATTGTAGTTTTGTTCATTGGTGGCAGTCATAAAGCCGGGACAAGTGATTTCAATTTGTGGGTAGAATATAGCTCTTAAGTGTTGATAATTGGGACATTCTGTGAGGAAGTGGCATTCGTCCTCTACTACTCCCGTATTACAGAATTTACATATTCGATCTTCACGAGCTATCCAGGTTTGGCGGTGTCTACCCTTTTCTATTGCAAGGGAATGATCACTCAGTCGATACTTTGACAGGAGTTTTCTATGACGATGGTTTTTAATTTCATTTAAATATGGTGCCAATTTGTAATCAATTCGAATAGTTCTGTAGCAGTGTAGCTTATTTACTTGTTCGATTTTGCATTTCCATGTGTTAATGTAGTTTTGTTTTGCTGTGTTCTCTACTTCTTTTGCTACTGAAACAATACTTGAGCTGCAGTTTTCAGGTTGTGTTTTTGTATTATGAAGTTTAAGGGGTCACTCTCTGGGTGTTCACTCCTCAGCTGGGCAGCAGTGTGGTGATATTGCTCTGAATTGCTAGTCTGAAGATGATGCCAGAATTTGGTTGCTCTTTTTTGTATGTCTACAAGGAGGGAAATCTTCCAAGCTCAGCTCTGCAGCCTAGATTAGGTGCACATCTGTTTAAACCTAGAATATTTTACAGAATTCCAAATGTAATAATTCAGTTTGGCTTTTGTCCCATGTTTCGAAATTGTCTTTATATTTTATACCCCAAATTTCGCTCCCGTATAGTAATATTGGCTTTACTAAGGAATCAAAGATCTTTTTCCATAATTTGATGGAAGGATTATATTGAAATAGAGATTTTCTTAACATGTAGTATGTTTTGCGTTTTTTTAGGATAGGTCTTTGATTGCGTTATCAAATTGCCCTGATGAAGAAATGGTCAGTCCTAAGTAGTTGTATTTTCTTACTTGTTCTAGTTGTTTTCCGCCAATGGTAAAATTATATTTATTTATGTTCGAATGTTTTTTTTGGAAAGTCATTATTTTTGTTTTTTCCATATTGATTGGAAGGGCCCAAGTTATGCTATATTCGTTCAAAAGAGAAAGGCTCTCTTGTAGTCCCTGTGCCGTTGATCCATAGCAGGAGAAGATCATCTGCGTAAAGCAGGCATTTGATTTCTTTTCCCAAAAGATTGAGACCAGGCGAGGATGAATTTTGAATTTTATTTGCTAATTCATTGATATAAATGTTAAATAATGTAGGACTCAGGCAACAGCCCTGCCTCACTCCTTTTGTTTGAGGAAAGTAATCAGTTTGTTTGTTATTTATTTTTACACAACATTTGATGTTTTCATACATGTCTTTAATGATGTTATATGTTTTACCACCAATTTCACAATCAAGTAGTTTTAGCAAGAGACCTTCATGCCAAACAGAGTCGAAGGCTTTGCTGAAATCCACAAAGCATCCATATATTTTTCCGTTTTTGACCTTTGTAACGTTTTCTTGTATCAGTGTTTGTAAAGTATAAATATGATCTGTTGTTCTATTTTTTTGTATGAAACCAATTTGAGAGGGGCTTAATATATTGTTTTTTTTTTATTAAGTTTGAAATTCGGTTATTGATTATACTACAGAATAATTTACCTAAATTGCTGCCTTGTGATATGCCTCTATAATTGTTTGGGTTAAATTTGTCACCATTTTTGTATATGGGGGTGATCTGACTAATTTTCCATTGGTCAGGAAAGTGGCCTGAGGATAATATTAAATTAAATAGTTTCAGGATTACTTGTTTAATTTTGGGGGTGCTATGTTTCAACATTTCATTATAAATTCCATCAGTGCCGCATGATTTTCTATTTTCAGTTTTTTTTTATTTTAGTGTTCAATTCAGATAATGTTATAGCTGAGTCTAATTCATTTAATTTATCTTTTTGTGTTTTTTCAAGTGTTTTTAAATGGTTTGTTAGTTTTTGTTGTGCCAGGTTTAGTTCATCGCTTTTGTATAAATTTTCAAAATGGTCAACCCATGTTTTTCCATTTGCTATTGGGATACAATTTTCTTTTTGGGGTTGTTAAGGTTTTTCCACAGGTCCCAAAAGTGTGTTTTGATCTAAGGCATCATCAATTTCTACTAACTGGTTATGTATGTGATTGGCTTTTTGTGTTTTAGAAGTGATTTGTATTTTTGTAGGGTGTTATGATATTTTATTTGAAGTTCCTGATTTGCTGGTTCTCTGTGTTTTTGGTTTGAATAAGATCGTAATTCTTTTCTTAGTAATAGGCAGTCTTTGTCAAACCATTTCTTTTTTTTTTTTTTCTTGCTATTAACTATTCCTTTGTTTTTTAAAGATTTTTTTGCTATTGTGGAAAATATTGTTGTTAATGTTTTGGTGGCTACATTGATGTTATCTTCAGACTTTTTAAATTTGGTGAACAGGAAGGAGTAGATCATGTTTTCGACCTCGATGCAATTTGACTGGGATGTGTATTGCTCTAGTCTGTCATCGCTCCATTTGTATTGAACTGGAAGTGGGTGTAGTGTACTCATAGGTTTTTGATGTTCTATACTGGAATTTTTTTCTTTAAGCTAATTATAATGTGGCAGTGATCTGACAGAGGCAACTGTGGCATTACTGTGAAATAATTTATTTGGTTGTGATCTAAATCTGTTATAGCATAATCCACCACACTGCTGCCCAGGGGTGAGCAATAAGTGAATTTACCCAGAGAGTCCCCCTTGTTCTGCCATTAACAATAAACAGACCAAGAGATTTGCAAAGTTGTAACACCTCCTTGCCATGTCTATTGATGATGTTATCAAAATTGTTCCTGTGACTACTTATATTGATGTTTTGTTCTAGTGAAGAAACATGTTTATATCCAGATATGTCAATGTAATCTAAATCGGTTCCTACTCTTGCATTAAGGTCGCCCATAATTAGAATCTTCCCAAATGACTGGAGTTCAATGATGTCAGATTTTAACGTTTCAAATATGTTTTCACTGTAATATGGAGATTCAAGAGGAGGAATGTATATGGCACATAAATAAGTGTCCTGTGTTGAGTTTGTGAGTTCTTTTGATAGTTTCAACCATATGTGTGATGATACTTTTCTTACTACATATATGTATTTATTAATGGCTTCTTTAAACCAAACAACAATTCCCCCTGAGTTCCTGCTGCATTTTATATTGGGATGTTTAATAGAAGGGACATTTATATCTCTGTAGGAAGGTAATGAATAATTTCCCTGTCCATTTTTACTCCACGTTTCCAGTGCTATGAATATATCTGAATTATTTACAGCATTTACAAAATCGCTATCTCTGATTTTCTCTCCGAAAGAAGAAGAGTGCATTCCTTGAACATTATAACAAATGATTTTAAGAAATGTCATTACAATGGTGTAGTTTGCCAGAAATAAGAATGTTTGTTTACTCAAGTGCAATAATGATCCAATTGAGACACTGGTAAAGTATTATTTTTACCAGATAAATGACTAAACCTACAGAGAGATAAATATACTATAGGTAGGTAAATTATTTCTACAAAGACAAACAGACTTGTGAACACTCAACACAAAGACAGACAAATACATACATGTTTAAGTTCACTGACAGACGCAGACATATTCTAACGTACATACACACCCACTTGCACACACATGCACAGAAACACAGACACACAGATACATACACACACACACACACACACACACACACACACACACACACACACACACACACACACACACACAAACAGGTATGCAATGTTGATTATGAATGTTATGCATAAGACAGAAATATAGTATACAATTAGATAGACTGACAAGTAGACATTTTTAAGTTTCTATACACATATTTACACACTCAGACACTCATACCCCCCTCCCCATCCCTCCCCCCACACTCTCCAACCATGCATATTGATATTTCTGTGCAGATAGGTAATGATTATGTCTATAGGCAAACATAAGAATACTGTATGTCTGAGCGTAGTCTACACACTTAAACCCACATATATAATACTCTCATACCCCCCCTCCACATATATAATACTCTCATACCCCCCTCCACATATATAATACTCTCATACCCCCCTCCCCATATATAATACTCTCATACCCCTCATACCCCCTCCACATATATAATACTCTCATACCCCCCTCCCCATATATAATACTCTCATACCCCCCCCCTCCACATATATAATACTCTCATACCCCCCCCACATATATAATACTCTCATACCCCCCCTCCACTAAAAAAAAGAAAGAAAAAAAAAAAAAAAAAACTGCAGGTTATTAAAAAAAGAAAATGAAAAAGAATAAAAGTAATTGTGCACACACACACACACACACACACACACACACAAACACATACACACACACACACACAAAGTCCTATGTCTTTTCACATTTACAAAATGAATATTCATACAAAGTTTTTTTTTTTTTTTTTTTTTTTCACTAATGCAAGAGACTATCATATATAAGTTGAAGCATTGTTGTTATCTGAGTGAGATCTCTACAAGTACCTTTGTTAGAGACGGCTGCTGCATAGGTAGGCCTATGCGTCTCAACTGGTTTTGGCTGTCTTTGATGATGTTTGGCCTGCTGCTTTTTCAGAGCATGGTATTCTCACTCTATTTAATGCTGTGTCTTTGAGTTTTTAGCAAATATTTTCATGCCCTCCTTATGTATGTGGACATTGTCATATACATGTCTAATGGTAATGTCTGTATGGTGTGCAACCTTTACGTTGGGTATATCAGCACAGAAGGACACAACTTTGCCGTTGATTCTTTCAGTGACACTTACAGGAATATCCCGTCGTGGAAGTATAGATGAGATGATTACCTTTGCATCTGGATGTTTTTGTGTGGCAATTTGGATGGTGCTGATTAAGGCTTCTGCCACATCAGTTCTCCTGTCTTTAAGGTCATTAGTCCCTGTATGGATAATTATGTGAGATGGATTATTGAGTAAGCCTTTTTGTATTATGTCCTTAGCTGTGTGTGTCGTTTGGACACCAAAACTTCTTGACTTGTCTTCTAGGGAAAAAGTCGTCTGGGGTTCAGATGATTCCCATTAGAGTCGCACAGGATGATGATGTCATCCTTTTCCTTGCTTTGAGACTTTGTCCCTTGTTGTCCCTGACTGATGTTTGCTGAAGAGGAGGGTGGTCTGCTTTGGCAGGTGCGTTGCTGGGGTTTGGGAGGTTGGTCATGAGGTGAAGCTGGAGCTACAGGCACATTGACAGAGATTGTGGCACTTTCAGACAAGATGGGATTTTTGACTGATGGCTCACTGTTCCTGCTTTTCTCGGGTATGATCCCTTGGATTCTCTCTGTGCCGTGCCATCTCAACAGCTCTTCCTTCAGAGACCTCACCTCCTGCCGCAACTCTTGGTTGGCCTCCTCCAGCTGCCTTACTGCCGAGCAAAGTTGTTGCACCATGTTCCTGTCAGGGTGGATGATTTGGTCTTGAAGTTGTTGTAAGCTGAGAGGTTTCCTCTTTGAACATGATGTAGTCCTGTTCAAGTTGAACTATCACATCTCTCATTTTTTGTGGTGTCAGGAGGAGGGTGTCTTGGGGCCTGTATTACTGGGAGGACATGTAATGGGGTTATGTACATGTTGGCTATTTGAGTTAGTCTCAGCTCCTGATGTAATAGTAATAGTCTCCACCACCTGGTCTTTTTGATATTCAGAGCTTTTTTCTTTGAGTTCTTTAAATTTGCTCTGAAATTGAACGAGACTTGCTTCAGTTCCTTGTACCATTACAGTCCCATTATGATACAGGTTAACTGTCACCTTAAAGTCCTTTGCCCCCTCTAGTGTAATCTGTCTTCCTCTGCTGATGCCTCCTTTTCTCACACATTTCCAGACATTTCTGCATTTTCCAGTGCAGAGGGTGGTATGCCATACTGTGGGGTGATTTGTGAAGAACAGGAGGTTACACAGGACCTTGTTGTCATCCAGTCCCATGTAATCGGAGATCAGTGCTTCTGGATGTTCTCATGATGTTTTTTTCATTCTTTTTCTTTTCTTTGGCTGTTTTTACAGTGTTGGGATAAGATATTTCCAACTTATCTTAATTTTTGAAAAATGCCTCAGCCTTAGCCATGTTTTCTTCTAATCCAGCATCCATTATGATGTCATTAAGTGGCGGTTTGGCTAATTCTTCCAACAATTAGCAACAATTAGCTTCTTGTAGGTTTGATTTCTTGATGATTTTTTTGGCTTTTGAAAAAATTGCCGCAGAGGTCTTACCTTGACAGTTTGTTGCCTCTGTTGTTTTCTATTCAACTTCCCAATAAAACTATTACACTTTGAGTAAGTATAACAAACTTTTTCTGGCAAAAAAATTGTAGTTTCACGAGCTCATTTTTCTTGCTGCCATTTGTCAAGCAGAGTTCTAGAATCTGAGAGAGTTCTCTCTCTCTCTCCCTCTCTCTTTCTCCCCTCTCTCTCTCTCTCTCTCTCTCTTTCTCCCTCCCTCTCTCTCTCTCTCCCCCTCTCTTTCTCCCCTCCTCTCTCTCTCTCTCTCTCTCTCTTTCTCCCTCCCTCCCCTCTCTCTCTCTCTCTCTCTCTCTCTCTCTCTCCCCTCTCTCTCTCTTTCTCCCTCCCTCCCTCTCTCTCTCTCTCCCTCTCTCTCCCCCAGGCTCTGCAATGCAGTTATAGTCCAAAGCAGATTTGATTAAAGTCCTCTCTCTCTCTCTCTCTCCTCCTCTTCCTCTTCCTCTCCCAGGCCCACGCGCTGGAGGGCGATATGGAGTATGAGTTTGTGGAGACGGCATGCGCGTGCCGTGCGGTCATCTGTTGCCGGGTGACTCCGCTGCAGAAGGCTCTAGTGGTGGAGCTCATCAAGCGCCATAAGAAGGCCGTCACGCTGGCCATTGGTGACGGAGCCAACGACGTCAGCATGATCAAAAGTGAGCGGAATTTACTTTTTATATTTACTATTTGTTTATTACTAGGCTCTTCATAGTGCTGCAGAATGCTCCGTTCACTTGAATGGGCCTTCCCAACGTTCAGTGCTCTGCTAATTCTCAAGAACAGACCGCTGTCAAGGACAATGGGTTTTGTGCTTCTATTTCACATCTTTCATATCACTACGCAAAGACTGGAACTTCATTCAAAAGTGAAAGCGGACGGTTGATCAGCTGTGTTCTAAAGAATGTTTCATTCAAGTTCAGCGTGTGCTGTTGCGAACTATTTGTTTCTCTGCAAAAGCCACGATGAAACGGTAACAAATAGGCTATAGCCTAGGCTATGTAGGCTAAAGAGTCATATCGTAAGGCAGTTTATTGTTTCGGTTTGGCAAGTAACCGTGTAATAAGCGGGATAATGTATAGAACACCGGTCATTATTGGGAAAATAAGTCCCTTCAGGGCGGAACAAGACCACTCAGCTGCGCGTCGGGGTCCGGTTCGCCCTGTCAGGACTTATTTTCCCAGTAATGACCGGCGTTCTATACATTATCCCTTACTTATTTACATGTTACATTCAGCATTCATCAGACATATACAGTGCTGTGAAAAAAATATTTATCCTCTTCCCTTGGCGGCAACAACAGCAATCAAACATTTCAAACGAGTCGTTTACATCGCTGCAGAGGAATTTTGGACCAATCTTTTATGTGGAATTGATTTAATTCTGCCATAATGGAGGGTTTTTGAGTATGAACGGCCGGTTTAAGGTCATGCCACCACATCATTTCAATAAAATAGAAGTCACGACTTTGACTAGGCCACTCCAAAACCTTCATTTTGTTGCCCAGGCCCTGCAACAGCAAAGCAGCCCCAGACCATCACACCACCACCACCATGTTTGACTGATGTATGATGTTCTTATTTGGGAATGCTGTGTTAGCTTTATGCTAGATGTAACAACACCCATGTCTTCCAAAAAGTTACACTTTTGACTCGTCGGTCCGCAGGATATTATCCCAAAAGTCTTGGGGGTCATGAAGATGTTTTTTGGCTAATGTGACACACACACACACACACACACACTCACACACACACTCACACACACAAAGACTCACACAAACACGCGCGCACTTGCATCCCCATACCTTCACTTCACTTCAGTTTCGTAAGATCTGTTAGTCATGTAATGCTGAAACATGGCTACAGTAGTGAAATGAAGATTCACTCCTAGTTACCCTCTCAGTCTCAGTCAGGTGTGTTGTAGACACATGCCAGCATGCTGGAGGGGTGGAGAGAAAAAAAGAGAGAGAGAGAGAGAGAGAGAGAGAGAGAGAGATGAAGAGAGCAAACAGGGGGAGGGTGTTATGCTCCAAATGTCATCCCAACAAGTAGTCGGAGTGCACACAGTGAGGGGAAACTGATGGCCTCCGCACATAGGCGCCGACAACAGTGCTGCGCATTCAGCTTTCCACGTTCGGTGGCATTCACTTCCGCTGTTTTCAATACAGCCCCGCACACCACCGTCGAACCCTTTCACCGCTGCCGCGTAGATTACCATTCAGTTCTATTTTTGTCGGCGCCGCTCAAGAACATCCATTGTGTACAGTAGGCTAAGCTTGTCAGTTGGACATTTCAGCGTTCAAATGACATAAAGTGTCGCCGCGCTCAGGCTGGCGCTGATATGCGGAGCGCTTGAGAAGGGGGGAGGACAACGAGAGACAGAATCAGAGAGAGAAGGGGAGGACAACGAGAGACAGAATCAGAGAGAGATTGATGGGAGGACAACGAGAGACAGAATCAGAGAGAGAAGGGGGGAGGACAACGAGAGACAGAATCAGAGAGAGATTGATGGGAGGACAACGAGAGACAGAATCAGAGAGAGATTGATGGGAGCTGGGGAGACTGGAGTTGCATAGGAAAGATTATTATTTATTTTTTTTCATTCCTGTGTGAAAGCACAGTGTGTACTTCAGCTTAAATCATCTTTAAAAATATTATCACACACAAAAAACATGATTCCCAGCTATATAAAACTCAGGGAAGTGAAGGAGAGAGAGATAAGGAGAGGAGAGGAGAAGGGAGGGGGCAGAAAGGTGGAGGGAGAGGAGGGAGAAATAGGAATGCAGTGGTGTTGCCAAGACTTTTATCTCAATCTAAAGTAAGGCAGAATAATTGGTATACCTTATTTTGTATTAGCCTCTAGTGTGTGTGTTTGAATTTGTGCGTGTGCGTGTGTTTGTGGGTGTGTGCTTGTGTGTATGTGTGTGTGTGTGTGTGTGTGAGTGTGTGTGTATGAGAGAGAGAGGAACCACATCCACCATTTGGAATTTTCCTTTACAAACAACATCCATATGGAGGCAATCATGTTTTTGTCTTTTTCCCTGGAAGCTCAGGACAACGCGTCTGCTCTGGTGTGTGTGTGTGTGTGTGTGTTTGTGTGTGTGTGTGTGTGCTTGTGTGTGTGTGTGTGTGTGTGTGTTGTGTGTGTGTGTGTGTGTGTGTGCGAACAGTAAGTGTGTCCACTGGTGTGTGTGTGTGTGTGTCCACTGGGTGTTCCCCTTGTTTATGATAGTTTGTGTGTGTTTGTGTGTGTGTGTGTGTGTGTGTGTGTGTCCACTGGGTGTTCCCCTTGTTTACGATAGTTTGGTCATATTCTCCAGAAAGCTAGGGAGAGGGAGGGAAAGTGAGGGGTGAACACAGCACGAGTCAGTGTTGAGTTATCAGGGCTAATGCAAGAGGAAACATAAAAGATGAAAAGTCCAACAGTGAAAAAATAATGAGCCTAATGAGCTCGCACTCTCACTCAAACCTCCCCCCTCCCAACACCCCCCTTCTAATATAAACAGGAAGGGGCAACTGAAGCTGTTAACCTCCATGTTCTGGCCGTGGGGGAAGAGGGCAGGGGAACTCCAGCAGCCCCCATACTTCCCCCATGGGAACACGACCCCTACATAGTTTTATAACTGTATGATAATATCTCATGTCCTGCGTTTCATAGACTACCTGCTGCTTCCTTGTCTTTGGACTCAAACTTGTGCCAACGGTGGATTCCATGGAAATCTGTCTCTGCCGTGTTGGGTAGCTTTCCCGTGGCTGACCACCCCAGGCGCTTCCTCAGAAACTGCCTCTGTTTTTCTAAGCTTTTCCTGGACTGCCTTTTTAATCTGTCAATGTTGTTAAAAGTATTTCAGAGTAAATACTGTGAACTTATGATAGTCACTCGGTGAACAGGACTGATGTTGCAAGATGTTGGTGATGTTGCTTAGATTAAAGTTTCGTCTGTGTAACTGTCAGATGTTCCAACAGCAGGCCAGTACTGTCATATTTTGTCATCGTTGCTAATGATGACTCATCACAAGCAGAGCCTGGCAGCTACACACACACACACACACATGTACACACACACACACTTCTGTGAGTGTGGGTCTGCTCTGTGATGACCTGTAGGCAGATGCATGTCCCTGTGTGTGACCTGTGTATGACTTCCTGTCTGTGTGTTTCGAAGACTATAGATAATCTCTGACTGATCTACTGCTTAAAATAGGTTGTCTGAATTGCTTCCTTAATCTATCTATAAATTGCAGGAGCGAATCTGTTACCCGCATATCTGTCGATCCGTTCGATTTCAAACTTGGCAGGTTTCTTGCTACTGGCACTAGTAAGTGCAGTGCCAAGTTTGACATTATTTGAATAAGAAAAGCAAAATATATTGTTAAATATATCGGTAAAAGGAGCACGAGTAAGTGCAGTACCAGGTTTGACGTTGTTTGGATAAGTAATGCAAAAGATATCGCTAAATATATCGGTAAAAGAAGCACACGTTGGCTTTCTCCGCTCTACCGTAGCCCCTCCCCCTCTCACACAGCACAACGCAGGACCAGAGAGGATAAGCGGAGTTTGGGCAGCACTGAATCACGGGTTAAGATGCAAGATGTTTGGATGATTATCTGACCTCAACAATAAAGAATCCCTGTATACAGTTTGCTTGCATAAAATGATTCCGCGGATTATGCAACAACACGCCAACAAACACGGGTAGGCCTATGTAGTGGCTATTCAAAATTACATAAAAAGAATGTACAATAAATTGACGTTTCGAATAGTCCAGGCTACTTTGGACTTGAGACTTTGAATAAACAAACGTCAATTCCGACTGCAAGGTCCCAAATTGAAACCAGTGATAGGCTAATGGTCCCGAATTTAACAACGTTTTAGAAGACGTGCCACACAGCTAGACAACAAGTGGCAGACAGAGCGACGTCACTTATGCTACCAAAGACTGTTTTTGAGTCACATCGTTGCAAATCTCATATGCATCTTTCTACAAAATGGTTTGTCTTCTATATCTCGACGCTATTCAATAGGCTAAACATAGCCTTACATCAAAGCTCCTTACATATGTCATTTCCATCAGCTACAGACAACAAGTGGCAGACAGAGGGTGATGTCACTTCGGCCTAGGCTAGCCTACCAGAGATTGGGTCACATCATTGCAAATTTCAAACGATAATGCATCATTTCCACAAAATGGTTTGTCTTCTCTATCAGAAAGTTATTAAGTAAGCTTAACAATAAACATATAGCCTTAACTCAAAACAGCTGTTAATTATGACCGCCAAGCAGCTTAAGTTTGCACACTGAAAGACCAGGGTAGATCTTAAACTTGCGGGCATGTAACCCCATATGGATAGCATGGAACCATCGTTTTGATCTGTAGCCCCCCAGCTGGACTGCACCCCAAAGGAGAGGGTAGGGCAGACACAGTTTTCTGTGAATATCTCGAGAACCTAAGGTTTAGGAGGACCATTTTTTTTTTGTATGTTGATCTCAAGGGGCCATGTCAACCCATTCCATAACATTCTCATTTCATGTATAGCGCCACCTAGTTAAACACAAAAAAAGTAAAAATGAGGTGTTGTAATGTCGCAGGTATCTGTGACCTAACATAGTCAAAACTGCACGAAATTGAAGTGTAGGATCATTATGACACCCTCTGAATGCACGCCAAGTGTCGTGGAATTCGTTCATGGGGGGCCACATAATAAATGAATTTATGTTACTATACACCAACTGGCCTGTAGGTGGTCGGAGACAGTTTTCTGTGAATATCTCGAGAACCGTAGGGCCTAGGGAGGTCCACCTTTTTTTTGTATGTTGGTCTTTAAGGGGCATGTCAACCCATCCCATTACCGCTTATTTCATGTATAGCGCCACCTAGTTAAAAAAAAAATTAAAAAAGCAAAAAAAATTAGGTGTTTTCATCACAATATCTCTGGCTGACATGGTCAAAACTGCACGAAATTGAAAGTGTAGGATCATTATGACACCCTCCGAATGCATGCCAAGTTTTGTGAACTTTCGTTCATGGGGGGGGGCCTTTACAATAAAATAATGTATGTGTACATTTAGTGACCCGTACATCAACAAGGATTCCCCGGGACACTGAAAGACCAGGGTACCTTAAACTTGGTGGGCATGTAAACCCACATGGATAGCATGGAACCATCGTTTGTCGTTTTGATCTGTAGCCCCCCGCTGTACTGGACCCCCGAAAGGAGGGTAGGGCAGACACAGTTTTCTGTGAATATCTTGAGAACCGTGGGGCCTAGGATGACCAATTTTTTCCGTGTATGTTTGCCTCCAGGGGTCATGTTAACCCATTCCATGTGCACACATGTGCATAAACAGATACACACGCACACACATACATTCACAGTAATCATACGTATGACACTCACACAGTAGACATATGTACACATGCATGCACATGCACAAACACACATACGCAGGCAAACACACAAGCACGCACACACACACACACACACACACACACACACACACACACACACATAAACATAAACGTGTACACGCACACATGCACACAATTCAAGAATTTCTCAGAATTATGAACAAGCAAGATGGGGGTGGGGTTGTATAAAATCAATTTTACATGTGAAATCTATGAACTAATCATATTTTGGTACTTGTTGTCTAGCAGATACCAGTGAGAATTGAGTATGGATAATGCATAAGACAGAATCATATAGGCCTTTCAGCGTGATTTATTTTTGTGGAAAAAATGTGCTGGACTGGGCGGCGGTCATATTTTGTACCGCTCTGCGGTACATCTAGTCTTATGTCATTCTGATCTGTAGAAATGTCACATGCAGTCATGCCTAAATTCTGCTTACTGCACATTAATTATAGGTGAATATATTATAATATTCAGTATTCATTATTGAATGCTTAGCTGGAATTATGTTTTTCCCTACCATCCTATGTTAAAAGTAGGCATACTGTACCTGTGGGCATGTAATTGGGCTACGGATTTTCCACAGAAATGGCATGTTTGAACGGGCACTGCACTAGTATTACACAATACTAACTCTCCCATATGCATCCTTAACATATGAACACTTTCATATGTATACACACATCTACACATGCACAAAAAAACACACACACACACACTCAAACACACACACAAACACACACACACTCAAACACACACACTCAAACACAGACACACACACACACACACACACACACGAACACACACACACACTTGCAGGCTCATAACCACACAGAAACAGAGTAGTCATAAGATATGTCAATCATACAATTGTGAAACATGGGTACAGTAAAGTAAAGATTCACCCCTAATTGACCTCCACTCTCCACATGCAGACACAGCGCTCACTCACACACACACACACACACACACACACACAGAGATACATCTGTATTTATTTACCTGTTTATCTATCTAGCTCTCTATCTATCCATCCATCTAGCAATCTTTATTTATTTACCTGTTTATCTATCTACCTTATCTACCTCTCTATCTAGCCATCCATCTAGCAATCTTTATTTATTTACTTGTTTATTTATTTATTTAAACATGAGTATGCACTTGTGTAAGCACGACCCACACCTCTGAGAGGAGCGGTTTCACCTGAAGACAAACTATAATAAATGACCCATTATAACACAATATACACATTTCCATTGTTGAGAATGAGGTATGTTCATGATACCCATAAACCCGTAAGGCAGTACTTAATGTGGAAGATTAAATTACTTATAATAAAAAAAAAACATTCAGATTTAGTATGACAAGTTGACAATTGGAACCTTTTTATTTAACTGACAGCTAGAGCTGTTAAGTCCCTAGTTAGTCCCACCCAAATTTCCTGTGAAATGATAAATGTCAGGGGAAAATGTCCCTCCACCCTCACACTGACCTTTAGTTGTTTGAGGGTTTAACACACTCACTAACACAGCATTAGGTGCTAGATGTTCTTCACAGCGTACGTGCCAAACGATCTAGCACACATGGGAGACATGTAGAAAAGGGTGGGTGTGTGTGTGTGTGTGTGTGTACTCTTTTCCACTATATGCATGTAGAACTTATTTTCTCTTTTCTGCTCAGATTGTGCTGTATTTTACTTTAATTGTTAAGCACATTATTATCATTATTATCATTATTATTATTATTATTATTATTATTATTATTATTATAATTATTATTATTATTATATGAGGAATACCCATATTAATATTAAGTTAGATTAAGGTATGCCTGCTTCTGTGTTCCTATGTAACACTTTCTCCTGTACCCTCTGGCTCTTCCTCCCTCTCCCTCTTCCTCCCTCTCTCTCTTCCTCTCTCTATTCCTCTCTCTCTCTCTCTCTCCCTCAATGCCGTCCAGCGGCTCACATCGGCGTGGGCATCAGCGGTCAAGAGGGCATCCAGGCGGTGTTGGCATCGGACTACTCCTTCTCACAGTTCCGCTTCCTGCAGCGTCTGCTGCTGGTGCACGGCCGCTGGTCCTACCTGCGCATGTGCCGCTTCCTCTGCTACTTCTTCTACAAGAACTTCGCCTTCACCATGGTGCACTTCTGGTTCGGCTTCTTCTGCGGCTTCTCCGCCCAGGTGAGAGGGGAGAGACACTTACACACGGACACACACACGCACACACACACACACACACACACACACACACACACATACTGTACACTCACTCACACACACACACACACACACATACTGTACACTCACTCACTCACTCACACATGCACTCTCACACACACGCACACACACACACACACACACACACACACACACACACACACACATAACACACACACACACTCACACACACACATGCCATTCACACACACACACATACACAAACACACACATGCACACACACATTACACTACACACACACACACACACACCACACACACACACACACACACACACACACACACACACACACACACACAGGCACTCGCACACACACATTTCAGTATCTTCCTCTTTCAGTTCTCCCATTTCAGTTGGTGAAGTGGGGCTAAAGGTGGCGGATTATGATGGAGGTGTGTGTGTATGTGTCTATGGTCATGGTGGGCTCATCAGGATTAATACTTTCTAAATGGAATGTTCAAAGGTTCTCTGATCATAATGAGACACAGAACCCTCGCCTGTGAGATTATTGCTTATGTGTCTGAATGAGACAGATTGTACTTGTACCAGTAAATATCAGGGCCTGCAGTAAATCTCCATGACAGTGGAATGTACATGCAGAACATTCCATGAATCACCCAAAAATAAAGCAGCTGCCTCATTAGTTCTGTGTCAAATTCCCCATTTTTTCTTCTGCTCCTCCTGATAACAACAGTTAAAATGTGAAAAACAGCCTGTGTGTGTGTGTTTCCCACAGACGGTGTATGATCAGTACTTCATCACTTTCTATAACATTGTGTGTGTGTGTGTGTGTGTGTTTCCCACAGACGGTGTATGATCAGTACTTCATCACTCTCTATAACATTGTGTGTGTGTGTGTGTGTGTGTTTCCCACAGACGGTGTATGATCAGTACTTCATCACTCTCTATAACATCGTGTACACCTCTCTGCCCGTGCTGGCTATGGGCATATTCGACCAGGTGAGGAATACCCACAGTGGCCATCGCGTCCCTGCTTTCACTTGCACATCGTTAACAACACTAGCCTGGATGGCCATCGCGTCCCTGCTTTCACTTGCACATCGTTAACAACACTAGCCTGGATGGCCATCGCGTCCCTGCTTTCAATTGCACATCGTTAACAACACTAGCCTGGATGGCCATTGCGTCCCTGCTTTTACTTGCACATCGTTAAAGGTGCTCTAAGCGATGCCACGTGTTTTTTAGGCTAAAACATTTTATGTCACTTACTGCAAACATCACTTAACCAACCGTTAGCTGTCTGTGTCCTGAATGCACTGTAAAAAAACGCATTCTCTGTGGACAGCCTAGGCTCCAAAAACGGCAACAAAAACAACCTGGGCAAACCTAGCCCATAAAAACATAACAAACTGTTCCAGCAAATCACAGACGAGATGCGCGTTTAGGAGAGTCAATTGCACAGGAGCAGCACGGGAGGGAGGGGGAGGAAGTAGCAAGCTAGCTCTCTGTTTTGTTTGAAAGTCAACAGAAGTG
>NC_063201.1:3408435-3530935 GCF_017589495.1 Alosa alosa
CGTCCGATGTTGGTGTGTGAAACGGGAGTTAAGTTGTTTGTCAAGTAGGATGGTGAAAAGTCTAGGAGTACGTGCAAGTTTGAGTAATGAAGCACCTTTAACAGATTGCCAGGGATCGAAACACGTCAAACGATTCAGCTGAAAATATCACCCTGGTCAAACAGTAACAGTCTCTAGCCATCCCAGCTGTGCACCAAAATATGCCTATTTGTGTTCTGAACCTGCAATATCCACACATTCTTTTTCCCCCTCTCTCCCTGTCTTTCCTTCTCTTTCCCCCCTCTATCTCTCCCTCCATCTCTCTCTCTCTCCATCTCTGCAGGTGCGCTACACCCAGCTGGTGCATCAGAAGAAGCGTAAGCCGGGCATCTCGGGCGGCATGGGCATCTCGGGCGTCGGTCTGGGCGCGAGGGCGCTGGGCCGTCTGGGACGCAGCGCCTCCCGGCGTTCGGGCTACGCGTTCGCCCACCAGGAGGGCTTCGGCGAGCTCATCACGTCGGGCAAGAACATGCGTCTGAGCTCCCTGGCCCTGGCCACCTTCGCCTCGCGCCACAGCTCCAGCTGGATCGACACGTTGCGCAAAAAGAAGCATGCTAACTCTGCTAACGCTAGCATTAACTCCGCTAATGCTAGTGCTAACTCCGCTAATGCTAGTGCTAACTCCGTGAGCGCTAACGCTAACGGGCAGCCTCACACGCCGCCAGCTCCAGCCCTCTCCAACTCCTCCTCCCTCAGCGGTTCGCAGGACACGCCACCTGAGGAAGTGGGCCTCTCGAACGCGCAAGAGGCTGTCGCCAGAGACGGAGTTCACAGTGGCGCAACGAGCCACAGCAATGGATGCACTCTGGTGACGAGTCCTGAAGCGGAGACCGGAGGGTGCAGTCTTGGAGCAGTGCAGGTTAGAGACCAACACACACACACACACACGCACACACGCACACACACACACACACACGCACGCGCACGCACACAGATACCATCATGTGCGCAAACATATGCAGAAATAACATTCCTATACTTAACCTGCATTCTGAACATCCTCCACCACTTGTCCACTACATGGTGCACTCTACAGTGAATACAGTATATACTGTACGTGTACATACGGTCTGCCTTTGCTCTTTGGCCCATAGGAGGCGCTGTTTGGCTGGAGGGGAGTGGGAGCGCGTGTGAGTGGAGCCAGCAGCCCAGGCCCACCCCCCATCATGGAGGAAAGTAGCCCGACCGAGTGACCAGCTGATTGACAGGCCGAAGAGCCAATTGAGGGGAAGAAGTCAGAGTGAAGAGTAGTCTGGACTCCCATTCCCACGCTGACTGTAGTTGGCTCATTGGAAGAGGGGAGGCCGGAATGCAGCATTAGCCATGTAGAGTGGGAGAGTGGTGTGTGTGTGCAGACACACACAAAGACAAACACACACATGGACTTTGGTTGTGGACGTGGTTCTATGTCCTTCGAGTATTGTACACACTACCAAACAAGAAACCTATGTGCTTTGCATTGCAACAAACAAAAACTTGAAGTAAACATGTGAAAGAACTGTTTTACTAGTGGACCTTATCATCTTTTGTTTCCCACACACACACACACACTGTGACCTGTGGTGTCATGTATTCAAACATATCTAAGGATCACCAGATCCATGGCCATTCCTACAGACACCCCTCTTTCACAATAACACACACTCCCCAAATAAGTCAGAGCGATGCCTTGCTAATACCTGGGTGAGCACCAAAGTTCACCAAGAGTGGAACAGAAAGGGCAGATCTCTAAAAAACTTGGAGAACGTTTTGGCCACAGTGTGTGTGTGTGTGTGTGCTTGTGTGTGTGTGTGCGCGGCGCGGTGTGTGTGTGCGTAGCGTGTGTGTGTGCGTGTGCAAGGCAGTGTGTGCGCAGTGTGTGTAAGCGTATGCAGGTGTGTGCGGCGTGGCGCAGAAAAGTGGCGCGGCGCGCGTATGCGGCAGTATGCGAAAATGCGTCGCGCAGGTGTGTGTGTGCGAGTGCGCGCGTGTGTGTGTACGCGCGGTGTGTGCGTGTAAAAGCCCGTGTGTGTGCGTGTGTGTGTGTTCTCTGATATTTGACTCAAGGCTACTACTCACTCCCATACTGTTATGCCCCCGTAGTCCCTCATCAGCCACATTCCACTCCAGTTGTCCTATTCAGCTAAACAACAGATATCTTGCAGATGCAAAACCCTTGAATATGATCTCTCTGTGGTACATGTTCATAGTCTGTGAAGTGTGTCCTGTCACCACCATCATCTCCATAGCCTTCCTTAAGCCTTGTGACCAGAGCCATAAAACTATGCGGTAAGACCCTCCACTGCTTTCAAAGCAATAGCTTGTGCTGCAGTAGTTTGTCTTTAACAGACCCACTGTTCCATACATTCTGCAAAGGCAGAAGCATTCCGTTTCCTGGGTGAGAGAGCATGCGCTTGTCTGAACTACCCATTCACCCAGACGTTTCAGCTTTACATTTTTAAAATATTAGATACCAGTTAGATTGCTGGGTGTCTTTCAGAAGTACAAATAATAGGGGGAGACTGCACACCTCACTAAACTCCGGTGATCTGTGAATCCTTTTAGCAACAGCACTAAAAGGTTTTCATATCAAGTTTTCCCACCCTTATTACTAATGTAGAAATGCACACAACGGTATTTTGGTGTTTTAATGTCCGAGAAATTTAACAGAATGTGGAGCTGTAACTATAACTGTGAATGGGTAAATAAGGTAGTTGGGCTTTGATTACCCTGGGTATTCATGTCTTGGATATTCATGTCTGTAAACAGTGTTTGTAATGGTAAGGTACATCTCCCACAAACAAGTATCTGAATGCAGAACTGTCTGCCTATTGGAGCATGACCCATCACTCAAGAAGATGGACAGTTGGATCAGCCAAACCCTGGCCTCAGAACTCTGATGACTCCCCATCAGCAACACTGGACAACAAAGACTGGATGTACTGCTCTGTATAAATGTGTGTGTGTGCGTGCGTGTGTGTGCGTGCGTGCGTGTGTATGTGTGTGTGTGTGTGTGTGTGTGCTCTTTATAGTTCTTAATGAGAACGTGTTAAGGACTCTGCCAGGCACCGCACCTCAGCCTGCTGCTTTGTTATGCGCCATGTTGGCGCCGGTTCCTCTTCACGCTGGCTCCACCGGTTCCTCTCATCACGCTTGCTGGACACCTCGTGCCAGCTCAAGTGGCTCTGGAGTATATCTCTGGACATTCCCTACCGACGCAGAGCTGGGTGTCAGGCATTTCATATTCACAAACACTCGCCCTTAAATGGACTGTTGAAACCAAGTCTCTGTTTCCACTGAGGGTATGCCAACATGCTGTGGAGGGCACTGAAGAGAGTGCTCCTGTCATTTTCCCCCAATATGTGACTGTAAAACAAAAGCCTACATCCTTAATACATGATAAGTGCATTCAGAAAATTAAGCATTAAAAGCGTTGCTATCAGAATATAAATCTTGTACGGCTCTTCCCAGCAATATCTGTATGGTGTGAATGTTTAGGAACACACAGCTTAAAGGTGTGCATATGTGTAGCTATGTATGATTAGTTAAGTGATTAAATGATTTTAGGAGGTGTCAGAAGATCATTTTTTCAAGTGCTGTAATTAATAATAAATGCCTTACAATGCGGTGGGAATACACTTATTATGCGTTATAGTTGTAGGCTTTATAAATGTGTTGATTGATTGTGTATGGACAATAATGTTAAGGGAAAGGGGGACTATGATTGATTTCTGACAAGAAAAATAGTGTTGTGAAAGTTATTATTTTTTAATAAATTGCTTTGGAGACGCTTGCTTATGCACCAAATATTACAAGGACTGAGCTCCACTCGATCATCCTGAAGCGTCCTGAATGTGTTCCACAGACTGAGCTCCACTCAATCACTCTGAATGTGTTATGCAGTGACCAGACAGACGCATGGACAAAAGCCTAAATGGTAGTTAATGTTGGCATGAACAACAGCCATTCATTATAAGCCTCCTAACATAGACACCTAATTTGAATATGAAACTGGCCTGCGGTAGTGGAAAGTTGCACCTACTCATCGCCATTAGCCTATCATAAACACAGTGTGGCAGTTGAGTTCATGTTTCCACTGTAAATGTCTTCAAATACGTGAACACACAATGCAGGTCGATTGAGTGAAGGGGGACGTTAATTCCCAGACGTTTAAATAGCAGCAGCACTATTGCGGATTAGGGAGAAGTTCACATCCTGTTTGGGAGGTGCCCTGAGTGGCTTTGTATAAATCAATTCGATTCATGTTGGATTAAGTTTTGGAAGGTAAATGGAATAGCCTACAGTCAATAAACTATCCGGATTTTCTTGCTCAAGTGATTGTCGACTGAACGTAACTTGTGAGAGTGTGTGTGGGGAAGGCGCGCGCGGGGTGGTGGTGGTCTGGTCACTCGTTTCGCAACAGGCTATTTGTTAAATCAACAGCTTGTTTTTCAAGCGAAAGGAAGGAGGGAGAGAGAGGGGGATAGAACATTAGGTCCAGCAGCCGGATTTACACATGTAGTCTATGTGACGACTGGGGAGAGCTTCAGGTGAGGGGGGGTTCGGGCTTGTGAGGCTAATTTAGAGAACTGAAATTGGATCTTTGGGGTTTTATGCCTTTCCTTGTCTATTTGCCTGTAGCACCCGTGAAAAACTTTAGTTAACTAACCATGGATTTTTGACTGGAAAAGAGTTACGGCAGGAGGGATTATTATGATGATCTGGACAAAGTTTGCATCATTATGGTCAATATTGGTCGCGGCCGAAGTACAGTGTAACATACAATGTAACGTTACTTGGAGAGGTAAGCGAGCTTGAAATTCATTTTCAACATGTACTGAATGTTTGATATTCCAATCAGCTACTGTACAGTAATGCTTTGGCAGGCTGCTGCCGAGTTCAGTAATCTTCACTTTCACGCAGAGGAGTTTAAATACCCTAAAGCAGGGGTCCCCAACCTGTTATGTACCATGGACCGTTTTGATTCCCTTTTTTTTTTTTTTTTTTTCATGGACCGGGGGGGGTTCAATGTTCCATATTACTTGAAAAGAACTAGCTCCAGTTATGTATGAACAGTGAAGGTAATGAACTTTTAAACATGTGAAAAACGTGAACTTGAAGAAGTGAAAATTGAACAATATGAACTAAGAATATTAAACAACTTCAAGCTACATCTATCAAGTGTGGACATGTTTAACAAAATATGGGAACAAAACATGGGAACTAAACGTGCATTACGAATATAATCAGTGGGAGCCCTGTGCTTGTTTCCCTGCAACAAGAAGGTTCCATCTGGGGGTGATGGAACATAGTGACACCCTCAGTGTGTTTGAAATGTCCAGTCGATTGCGCAATTTAGTCTTAGTTGCAGTCATTGCCGAAAACCCGGCCTCGCATAGATAGGCTAGGCCTACGTGGTGGGAAATGGTAGCAACACTGTAAAAAGTAGCCTGGATATTAACAGTGTTTCAACCTGCCCCTGTTCCAACCAGCCCCGGTCTCCCCTACCGATCCACTTGCACGACACTTCATTTTGTCGTGTCGCATTCCACTCTAGTCCTATGGGTGACGTCAAGCGACTTTAACGCGCCCGCAAAGCATTTCGGGAAGGCAGCGCTGCATTTGAAAATATGTCGCGCGTCAAAAAGCTGGACGAAGCCCATCTTTATGCAAATTAATCCGTTGAACGCGAGACGACTCTCCAATGAAAGGATGAGGTTGTAGGTCCTTTGTTCTACCACAACGGTGCCTGTGAAACTTTGGTTCCGCTTTACAAGACAAATAATGTTTTAACGATCTCTTCCCACTAACCACCTAGTAGTCCATAAAACAAACTAAACTAGGATTTGGATGAATATATTGACTGTTGGTGTTTCTGGTGAGGATTTGAGATTGCATTGAGTAGTTTAAATAAAACAAGATTTCCAAATGGCTTGCATAGTTTGTTTAGGCTATTAATGTGTTGTATACTGTTAAGTACATGCCTAAAATTGTGGTCCATTTGTGGAAAAAACACTTATAATAATGCTAAAACGAACTGAGTATGAGCTGGTAACTGACATTTTAAACAAAACGCCAACACACGACTGAACGTGGGGATGCAGCGCGACCTTAGCCTGGCGGGGCCATCCTATATCATTGAGATGTATAGTCTGGCATCGAACCATTCACCTCGCTTAATCCAAGGGCGGGCAGAGAATTGTCTTTCAAACTGCCTAGGTATGCAATAGGCCAGCGCTATTTTACCATATCCCAGATCCGGGTCGGCAAAACGGCAAATACATCCTTCTTCGAAAAGTAATGACTTAAGTGCATTGTGTTGCTCAACTTTCAAAGAAAAGCACAAGTCCAACTCCTCCAAAGTTGACGCCAACGCCGATTCAAACAACCGCTCATCGTTCGCCATAGCCACCTTCCTTGTTGTTCACAGTCGCAGGACTGTCGTTATCCTGTTAAGCCCGCCTTAAGACTCTCTAACAAAATAGAGCGCTGTGATTGGAGAACATCCACGGTGCTAAGCCAATAGAAATCCCTATGGTTCGATACTAGACGTACAGGCTGAGCAAATTAATTTGCCGCCGCTAGGGTGCGTCTAGATTTCTAGGCTAGCGCGACATCTATGCGACACGACAAAATGAAGTTTTGACATTTTTTAAACTCATGTCGTAGGCTACAGCCCGGACCGCTGCCCTAAAGGATTTCTATAAATCTATTAATTCCTATCGGCTAGATTCTGCCTACTATGTTCTGTAGCCTAATACATTTATAATATCCTTGCCCTCAGTGTTTTGTACTTCTGTGTCCAAAAATATAAGATGCATTTAATATCCATATCAATGTATATTTTGTATGATATTTTGTCCTAAAATGATTCCTATAGTTCTGTTTTGTAAGGGCTGTAGGTCGCATGGAGAAAAAAACGAGTTGATTTCCTACTAGATGATGAAGTCCCTGTCACATTGCTCTCAAACATTACAGGCAAAGGCTACCGTATGTTGATGTTTAACACATAAAATATGTACATACATACATGCCTACCATTTATACTTATTTTATTTTGTATTATACTATATATATATTTTTTCATATACATATAGACAGTTGAGATAATGTTTTATAATATGATGGGGGTTTTTTTGGAGGGGGGGATTGGTCAAGGTTAGACCTAGAAGATTAGAAGTTAGGTTTAGTAGATTGACTGGTAAATCATATAGCCTAGACTATAGATATTTCTTTAGAAACCCATGTACAGTACATTAAAGGGGAACTTGGCAACTATTTCAACTTAATAAACCCGTTTAGAAATCATTTGATGGTTAAATGACCTGTTCGTGAAAATGGTGACTTTCCCTTCTGCCTAGCGTCCCCCCAGGCGGAAAACCAACCTTGCAACATTGAGACTACCGTCCGGGAAAGAGAAGTGAGAAACAAGAAACTCGTTTTAAATCGTGTTTCTTACCTTGTAACATCCACATAGTTCTGCCAAACTTATGCTAACAGTTCGCTAGCTTGTAAACAAATCCATGTGCTTTATAATTACCTTTTCACACAGTTTGAAATAGCATAATGTGCAATTTCTCCAGCAGAGGGGGAAATCCTGCCAAGTTTCCCTTTAAGTTGTTACATGATGGAAAATGAATCAGGAGGCTAATGCAGGCCCATGTTTAAGGGGCTATACAACTTAGGGGGTGCAACAGTCAAATGCTTTAGGACAGTAGTTGCATTTTCTTGAACCCAGAAATGTTGAGTACCTTAACGTTGTATTGCAGAAATGTAATCTATAGGCCTAGTGGATGCATTTCAACTTGGTTGCTAAAAGTTGCACCTTGGGTAATTTGCATAATTAGCATAATACGATCATTAAAGCATGAATAGGGTAAAAAAAAAAAAATGTATAGCTATCACCATCACTATTGGGCCTATGGGAGATGCAACTAGACTACAGGGGTTTTAAACTGATTGTGAACCAGAGACCACCATTCTGACCAATAACGTAAAGGCAGGACCACCACTGAATAAAAAAGCTGATTCCCACATTGCAACTACATCACTGAATCCATGGTCAGGGACCACCAGCAATGTCCTCACGGACCACAAGTGGGCCGTGGACCTGGTTGAAAACTCCTGCTTTAGGATATTTAGAATTCAAGCAAATCCATTCACTCGCATGTTCTAATATAAATCCAATGTACTGGTGCATCTCAAAAAATTTGAATATCATGGAACAGTTAATTTTCAAAAAGTTTATTTCAAAAAGTGAAACTTCCATATAATGTAGATTAATAGGCTACTGTGAAATAATTCAAGCCTTTTTTGTTTTCATTTTGATTATATTCTAATCCTGATGATTACAGTATACAGTTAAAAAATCCAGAATCTCAAAATATTACAATAAAGAATTTATGATACAGATGAGCTCTAATCAGCTAATTTAGACAAAAGACCGGCAATGGTTTCCTGAGCCTTTAATCTCTCAGTCTGTGCAGGGCAATGGACCTTTTTATGATATTCAATTTTTTTATACACCTGTATATTAGCCTGAAAAAAATCCAAACTCATTCACAAAGTGAATAGAATCTGGTGACTCGGATTCCTTTCCAACACTTGCATCGGGACGGGCACTAACTTTGACATCATTGGTCCAGCCTTACCAATCACATTGATCAGAGATTCCCAATGTTACTTCTTACTTTGCCTAAAATTTACAAACTGACATTAAACAGCATCAACAGTCAGAAAACAATGCATGTGGGTCCACTTTGCTTTAAATACATTTCTGCATTTTTCCAACTGCATTTTTTGATGTTTGCGGTTGTTGCCGCTACTGTTAATCACAACGGTTCCGTCTTCCCCTCTCGTCGCTGATTGGCCTGACGTTTTTCTTGTCTGAGGGAAACGCTAGTGAGTTATCGTGTCCAAGACTATAATATCCCTGAAAGGAGATCTAGAATGGGCGGGGCCAGGCAGGCTACCTGTATATGTGAACAGAGCCTACAATCTATCAGTTCAGAAAAAAGTACCTCAAAGGCAAGGCAGGTCTATATTATTCATTTCACAGGTGTTTTAGTGACAACACAGCTACAACAAATGATGTTTCTAAACAAAGTTCAGGAGGAGCCCATAGGGTTGATTGACAGCCATCACTCACCCCACTTCCGTTAGTAGGGTATAAAACCCTCTTTACTGCCCTTTACATCATGCTGGAGTTGCAAAATCCTCCCCTGCTCCTCCATTTCACTATCAGCTCTAAGCTCTAAATCACCCCTCATCCATAGGGGGTGTTAGCAGACATCACTCGCATGTGATCTCCGCTATTGGCATCCCAGGACCATGGCCAGCTACCAAGCTAAACTCACTATTCTCTACACATAGTCTAAGCAATCCAATGGGCGAACTAGTGAATCAAGTTATAGTCAGTTATGTATTTAGTGATCTCTGCAAGTCATTTCCAGAATCCAGGTCTAGTCAAAAGACGCACGCAATCTCTTCCGATATTCTTGTTTTAGTGGTACTGATAGTTGCCTATGTTTCGTGTGGTCTATAGTACCACTCCTCAAACATCACATCTCTTCTTTGTGGTGTCTGCCAGATCAATGAGTTCCCCTAATATTCCAGGGAAGTGAGTGTGTCTAAAAAAAGTCCTTCAGTGAGCAGATTGAGGGCAGTGGAAGAGGAACAGAGAGCACTACTGCAGCACTATTGTCATATGATATGCACTTTAACCCTCCTGTTGTGTTCGTTTTATGTTTACTAGTTTTGTGTTCCCAGTCAAAAATGACCGCTGCATTATAACTTGTTATAAATCCATAGTAACATACGTATTATCATCTAATGCTGTGATTGACCTTTGCATCAACTTGTGTTCTATATTGGATATAACCAGTTTTGTACTTCCATATGTTATTTATGGCCTGCAGGCCTCACTGACCTGAGCTCATGGAAGTCAGAAAGGGGAAGATTCTATTGGGGAAAGGTTCCAGTGGGTGCTAGCATAGAAGCAAAGAGGGGGAGGGAGTGAGAGTGTGTTTGTGTGTGTGATTTAATGTACAGAAGCACAGTCCATCTGATCAATAAGTATGTGCCTGGACTCAATTTTATGCACTGACCATTTTCTCACCTATTGACTTCTAATGGCCGGTCATTTTTGACCGGAAATATACATGGGTGTTCTAAAGTTAAATAAAACACTCAAATTGTTATACAAATTATCAAAATTTGTTTTGTGTGTTTAGATGCCCTGTGTTAACAAAGTCAATGAGCCTCATGGTAGTCAGAATAAGTTAAGAGGGTTAAACTGCAATGCGGTTCTTGGGTTCTTGCGTGTGTTTACTGTGCTGAGTAGGATTGAATGGTTTGTTTGCTCAAAGCAGAACTCTCTGGAACTCACCAAGGATTTGTTTGTTTACCCCCCCTCTCTCTCTCTCTCTCTCTCTCTCTCTCTCTCTTTCTGTCTGTCTTTCGCTCCTATCTCTCTCTCTCTTGCTCTCTCTGTCATTCTCTCGCTCTCTCTCTCTGTCTGTCTTTCTTTCCCATCTCTCTCTGTCATTCTCTCTCTCTCTCTCTCAGAACCCCTCCATGACCTCCATGATGCCCTGGTGGTGATTCCAGGTAGTGCGGTTATCATCAGTTGCTGTGGTGATGTCTCTGTTAATGGTGTGCCGATGGTCAGGGGCACCTGCCCTGGAGTACAAGGATCCGACTACGGACAGATCACTACCAAAAACATAATGTTGTCGTCCAATCACGGATCAGACACTGTAGACTCACTGGAGACTAACCAATTAGAAGGAGACGCCTTCACATTATACAACACGAATGCTGGGACCGATTATGAGGCTGGATCCAACTCTTCGGAAATGGATAATGGGAGTCAGTGGATGCTGAATGGCCGACCAGTGCAAGGTGTCGGAATGCCCTGGAGTTTGACGCTGCCAAGTTTTGGATTGGCTGATGCAGGGAACTACAGCTGCCACAGAGCTGGACGATGGATGAGCACACTCAGAATGGACGTAGCAAGTAAGTGGACATACACGCCATCTTTTGTCTCCAAACGATGCAAGTTTTGAGTTACGCTAATACATTTGTTTTTCAGACTTTCACACACACCACACACACACATTTTCACAGAGAGTGGTTTCCACCCAACTTTGACAGCAAGCGAAGCGTATCACTGGACCTCAGTCCTCATGGTTACTTTCCAGCTTTAGTGAACATGGTCTTTGGTCTCCATAATGGGAAATCAGCCCCCTAGCCTCTGACCAGACTGTCAAGCGCTGTGAATTCTCTCTCTGGCTTCCACCTAAGTGAACTCCATTAACCCTTAAAGGAGCGAACGTTCTGTAGGCCAAAATCAAAACACTGGTGAACGTTCTCAAGACTATCTAGACGCGAGCCTCTTCTAGGTTGCCAGATGTAATGAAGACTTCATGATCATCTATAATGAACCCAGATATTCTTTAGAATGTTTATTTTTCCAACATTCCCATCACACCGGTGTGACGGAATACTGGGCTAAGCGCAAAGCCAGTCTATTGAGATCCTGTAAAGAAAGTTCTAGGGCATGAACTAGCGCCACCATGTGGTGTGAGGCAGCTTTGTGATGGACTGGATCTTTCTCAGGGTGTACAATTTGGGAAAGAAAATTGGATAGTTTAAATTGGATAAAGGTTCTCTAAGCACGGTTGGGTAACGTCACTTCTGTTGATGTTTCAAACAAAACAGCAAGCTAGCTCATCCCAGCCTCTCCTCCCTCCCATGCAATTGAAACTTAAACGTCGGTGACGTTTTTGGAGCCTGGGTTGTCTACAGAGATTGCGTTATTTTTACAGTGTATTCAGGGGACAGGCAGCTAGCGGATCGTAAGAAAATGTTTGCTGTATGTGACAAAAATATTTTAGCTTAGAAACCGCGTAACATCGCTTAGAGCACCTTTAAGCAAGCCTTAGTTAGATCTTAGCCTCTGCTCTTTGGCCAGCATTTAAATAAGGACCCACTCTGTGAATCAGTATATTTGACTGTCTGTTTTTGATCATTTCATTCCCAGATTCTCTTGAGAGGCCCACTCTTAAATGTCGGAGGAAAGATCTGTATAAGAGGAAGATACGTTGTGACTGGATGGCAAGTGGACCAGTCACCCATGCACCAAGGTGCCACCTCATCTTAAAGAGAAAGAGGTGAGTGTGAATGCATGTGTGTGCAGAGACAGAGGGCTCTACATTTAAAAGGGGGAAAGTCAAGATCTCATGTAAATAGTTATCGTGTTGCAAGATCTCATGTAAATAGTTATTGTGTTGCAAGATCTCATGTAAATAGTTATCGTGTTGCAAGATCTCATGTAAATAGTTATTGTGTTGCAAGATCTCATGTAAATAGTTATCGTGTTGCAAGATCTCATGTAAATAGTTAAAGATACTGATACATCAGAAGACTGACAAGATTTTGTAAAGATTCTTGAAAGATTGGAGTCTTTTAAATAATGCCCCCAAACTTTACTCAAGTGACAATCTTTCAAGAATCTTTCTGAAATCTTGTCAAAGTCTTCTGGTGTAAGGATGGCTTTACTGAGATGTAAGATTTTGTTCTATTTAGAATGGGAGAGGTGTTCTATTTAGAATGGGAGAGGTGTTCTATTTAGAATGGGAGCAGGAAAGAGTTGGAGAGGGATATGGGAAAAATAGACAAAAAAAGTGTATAGTGGAGCACAATAAATAATAATACTAATATTAATACACACATATGGTTTAAAAAATGCTTCTCTCTCCCTCTCTCACACTGTCCAGTTCCCCAGAACAAAGAGTGTCTTGCTGTCGGTATTCCTCAAAGCGTTCTCGGTGCAGATGCCTGGTTGGACCTGAGGCCCTTGATACAGATAGCAGTTTGTACAATGCTAGGCTGTTTGTGACAAGCCCCTCTGGCAGTGGCACCAGTCCGTGGATCAGCTTCACACCACAAAGTATCTGTGAGTGCTGTCTGTGTGTGACCTGTTATAGACCTGTGTGGTGTGGTGTGGTGTGTGTGTGTGTGTGTGTGTGACCTGTTATAGACCTGTGTGGTGTGTGTGTGACCTGTTATAGACCTGTGTGGTGTGTGTGTGACCTGTTATAGACCTATGTGGTGTGTGTGTGTGTGTATGTGTGACCTGTTATAGACCTGTGTGGTGTGTGTGTATGACCTGTAGACCTGTGTGGTGTGTGTGTGTGTGTGTGACCTGTTATAGACCTGTGTGGTGTGGTGTGTGTGTGTGTGTGACCTGTTATAGACCTGTGTGGTGTGTGTGTGTGTGTGGTGTGTGTGACCTGTTATAGACCTGTGTGGTGTGTGTGTGTATGACCTGTAGACCTGTGTGGTGTGTGTGTGTGTATGTGACCTGTTATAGATCTATGTGGTGTGGTGTGTTTGTGTGTTTAGGCTATTTGTCTACAGTGTCTCTGTATGTGTGTGTGTTTGTTTATGTTGTTTAGGCTATGTTTGTCTACAGTGTGTCACTGTTTGTATGTGTGTGTTTGTTTATGTTGTTTAAGCTATGTTTGTCTACAGTGTCTCTGTATGTGTGTGTTTGTGTTTATGTTGTTGACCCTGTGCTTGTCTGCAGTGTCTCTGTATGTGTGTGTTTGTGCTTATGTTGTTGACCCTGTGTTTGTCTGCAGTGTCTCTGTATGTGTGTGTTTGTGCTTATGTTGTTGACCCTGTGCTTGTCTGCAGTGTCTCTGTATGTGTGTGTTTGTGCTTATGTTGTTGACCCTGTGTTTGTCTGCAGTGTCTCTGTATGTGTGTTTGTGTTTATGTTGTTGACCCTGTGTTTGTCTGCAGTGTCTCTGTATGTGTGTGTTTGTGCTTATGTTGTTGACCCTGTGTTTGTCTGCAGTGTCTCTGTATGTGTGTGTTTGTGCTTATGTTGTTGACCCTGTGCTTGTCTGCAGTGTCTCTGTATGTGTGTGTTTGTGCTTATGTTGTTGACCCTGTGTTTGTCTGCAGTGTCTCTGTATGTGTGTTTGTGTTTATGTTGTTGACCCTGTGTTTGTCTGCAGTGTCTCTGTATGTGTGTGTTTGTGCTTATGTTGTTGACCCTGTGTTTGTCTGCAGTGTCTCTGTATGTGTGTGTTTGTGTTTATGTTGTTGACCCTGTGTTTGTCTGCAGTGAAGCCGGAACCTCCTGGCAGAGTCAGTGTGAGGTCAGTGGTCGGTGTGGAGCGGAAACTGGATGTGTTCTGGTCTTACCCCACGTCTTGGAAGAAATGGAATGACCACTATCGTTTGAAGTTTGAGCTGAGATACCACCCTGTGCTTGGGAAAATGGTGAGGTGTGTGTGTGTGTAGAGATTTCTCTCTGTTTTCGAATTTAGAATTACGATAATCTGTCATTACTAAAAATTGCCCGTTCTATTTGTTCTGTGTGAGTATGATGTGTTGTTAGAAAAAACATTTGTACAGTTAAGTGATAAAGGATCATGATCATCCTTCACAAAGCGTGGGTGCATGTATGTGTGTTTCTAGAATCAGACTGTAGCGATTCCGAGAACGTCACCACTGCTTTCCTGGACAATTTTGGATGTGTTACCCGGTGTGCAGTACGCTGTGCAGATGAGAAACATGGAGGAGCATGGGCAAGGCCACTGGAGTGACTGGTCCTCACCCGTCTACACACACACATGGACAGGTACACACATTTGTCTACACACACACATGGACAGGTACAGACACGTACACTGATGCCACATTGGAAGTGATAGCTACCATATTTCTCCGGAGACTCAGTCAGGACGATGAAAAATCAGGATCCAGGCTTTTATTATTTTCAATGAGGGGCCAGTGCCCCTCTAGGGAGAGATGCATGTTTGTGTCACCCCATCATGGGTTTCACCAGTATTCTCTAACTATACAGAACAAGTCTACTATATTTAAGTTACACACAAAAAGAAGGAGTGACCTACTATGAATAGTAAAGATGTGGTGGAAGGGGATGTGGCCTTTTGGTGCCATCAAGTCTGGTCAGCTTCTATTGTCTTTTATTTAAAATTGGGAAGTTCTGCAGAGGCCTGGCCACATACTGTTTTTACAAACATTGACATTTCACACCTGGTGATAGGCAAAAGGCCTCTAGACAGGCTTTCATTGAATTCAAGGATAAACAAAGGATACTCTGAATACAGACCAAAGACACAAGAGATACACATGGATACAAAAATCACAAATGACCATAAGAAGTACAGAGTATGTACATTTACAGAAATGATTCTGATTCACAACACTTTCAGAAGACATGAATCATCTGATTGTCATCTGATTGTGTCATGGGTGTTCCATGACTGTGCTGTTTGTATGAAAGGTATTTTCTAAGGTATTAACTGTCAGATCTACCGGTACTTGGTGATGCTGGTTATGATAAAGTACTGTGCAGTGCAGTAGGGAAATACTAAATTCATCACATAAAGCCATTCTACCATCTATCTATCTATCTATCTATAAATGAGAGAAACATCTGTATGTGTGTGTGTGTGTGTGTGTGTAGGTCTATTTTTTTTTTTTTTTTTTTTTAAAGGCCTACCGGCCTACAGGTGGGCTACAGGTTTTCTACAGGAATAGCATGTTTGACGGGCACTGCACTAGTGTAGTAAATTATGTAATTTTTAAATTGCATATTTACAGTGTTTTTATGTTTTTATCTAAATGTAATAAGATATGCACAATGATTTATTTACATAACATATGTAAATATTTAACCCAACATAAACATAAAGTGGACATTGTTTTCCAGATTAGTCCATTCTTCTTATTTGATCTGTTTCTCCATCCTTCTCTCTCCATGTCTGTCTCTCTGGTGATGCATGACCGCTGTTGTGAGCTTAGCAGTTAGCAGCTAGTCCACATTAGCAGTTAGCAGCTAGTCCACATGTGCATTATTGTGCTGCGAGTTTAGCAGTTAGCAGCTAGTCCACATGTGCATTGTTGTGCTGTGAGCTTAGCAGTTAGCAGCTAGTCCACATGTGCATTGTTGTGCTGTGAGCTTAGCAGTTAGCAGCTAGTCCACATTAGCAGTTAGCAGCTAGTCCACATGTGCATTGTTGTGCTGTGAGCTTAGCAGTTAGCAGCTAGTTCACATGTGCATTGCCCAGACATCGATACTGAAAGAAATGGAAAAATGACTGATAATGTCCTGTTTGTTTACAGCCCCTAAGCCAACTGACGCCCCAGAGAGCAGTAATATCAGTGAGGTGAGTTGTGGATGTATATGATCTTTGCATATGACTGCTCTGTGCATTCAGCATGTTATGAGTAATATTGTCAGAGCAAATGTAACACCAGAGAATGTCCAATAAGGGGAGAACCGCCACTCTCGGGAAGCTTCCGGTTTCTGAACTGGTTGCAGTTCCAATTCTGGTTCCACATGAGGGCGCTCACGAATAAGTGCAGAATGAATGGAGGGCTATGGAGCTGTACCCCTCAAATCCACTTTTCTCGGGATATAATTTTTTGGCCAGAAATTTGAATGTTGCATGCGAAAGAGAGGACAGAGAAAATACACACCGCTGAGTATTATATTTTTTGAGTCACTTATTTGTTCTAAAAAGCCTTTCAAATGTGTCAATGACGTCATTCATTAGCAGAAAGCTAGTGAGTTGTGGGCAACAACGACCCAACCTGTAAGAAATCGAAAGGACGTAAGTACTCGTTCATTCAACTTTTGACCTATAATCCATATTGATCTTGCAGAAACCACAATCCAATCTTCGATTTTTCAAGGACAACCAGGTTAAAGAGACACATTTAGCTGTCTAGCTCCATAGTCCCCCATTGTTTTTGCACTTATTCGTGATCGCCCCTAGCGGAACTGCAGCAGATTGCAGGTAAAATGGAGTTAATAGGGAGTGATCTCCGTAAACGGGCTCTGGTAACACCTATGACTGATTTTTTTTGTAGGCTGCATTACAGTAATTTTACATTTTATCCACATGGATAATGTGTTCATATGTTTTGTCTTTGTAGGAACCACTGATTCTAATTGTCATCCCTGACACACCCCCTGAATCAGGTAAAAACCATGTGCATGTTGTTATTTTGATTATTAGCTGGTTACTTTAGAGCAGCGTTTCTCAAACTGTGGGTCGCGGAGACATGCCAGGTGGGGCGCGAACTGACGTGAAAAACAGGAGTTTTTTTTATTTATTTTTTTATCTGTAGCCTGGGCCCAGGTAGCACCCGATGAGCAATGGACGTACTGTGTTATTCATAGGGAAGCGCTCGTGTCAAGGTAGCTTAGTTAGTACCGACCTACATGAGATTTTGAACGTTGTTGTGAGAGTGGTGAATTTCATCAAAACCCGACCCTTAAAAGCGTGTCTATTCTCCGTACTTTGCGAAGAGATGGTAGCTGACCAAAAGGCTGTAGCCTACTGTTTCACAGCGAGGCAAGGTGGCTTTCCCGAGGTAAAGTGCTGTCGCGTGTGTTTAAGCTCCGAGTCGCCTCTTCTTGGAGGAAGAGCGCATGTTTGAATCTGCAAGCACGTTCATAATGAACATTTCTTGACGAAGCTGGCCTATCTTAGCGATATATCTTAGCGATACATTTGAGTTAAATGTCCAGTTACAAGGCAAAGACAAGCACCTACCTCACCTAGGAAATAAGATTACTGCATTCACCAAAAAAACTTGAGGTATGGGACATGCGCCTCGATCGCGACAGTAGGCTATTATGCCTTTGAGATTTCTGAGCGAAATCGCTGAAACGTCTGATTCGAGAGCCACTCTTGTGATCCCATGTATTAAACAGTAGGCCTACATCACATCCCTGCAAAGTTTATTTCAAAAATATTTCCCAACCACACAGGTGGGGCTCGAGAATGCCCCCTTGATCAAAGTGGGGAATGAAAGAAAAAGTTTGTTAACTACCACAGTCACGAGTTGGGTCGCGATAGTCTGTCATTTTTAAAAAGTGGGTCCCCAGAAAAAAAGTTTGAGAAACACTGCTTTAGAGTGAGAGTGAAGTATTGTAAGTTAGAGTGAAGTATTGTATTTCGATTTTTATTATTACAAACATTTGTCAAGGAAAACACTGATCTGAAAAACTGAGAGCAAATCTGGTTGCTATCTTCCATCTATGCATCTAGTCCTCCAATCCAGGCAAGAAAAAACACTATTTACTCACTGGCCTTTGGGATAAAAAGACACATTTACTCACTGGCTTTAGGGATAAAAAGACACTATTTACTCACTGGCTTTAGGGATAAAAAGACACATTTACTCACTGGCTTAAAGGAATTATCCGGAGTAAAATGCACTTTAGATCAGTTTACGGATTGGGAGTACATACGTTGAGTTGACATCCAAATCATGTCATTCGGATGTTTTTTTTAGAAAGTTCGATGTTACCGTTTTTAGTCAAAACTCGTTAGCGTGGAAGTGAGAAGGGCATATTATTTCGCCGCTACAAAACGCTATTTTTATACCTCTTCTACAGTTCCAAACAACATTACGCTTACGTGGTAGTGAGTAGAGGGTCCCTAAAGCCAAACCGAAGTATCCCGAGGTCTTTATGTGGTCGGAGAGAGAGTCCAGAATGAATTTCATCAAGCCAGTACCTTTCCGGAAATGTTGCCATCTTTGCTGCCATCTTTAGGGGAAAGTCCGTAGGAGTCGATTGTATAATACCATTTAACTATTGTAATCAAAAGTGTATTGGTAGTGTTATTTATTGTTACCACACCTTAAGACTATGTACTGTATGGGTGAATGTCTTGGTCTCTCGCTTTCTCTCACAGATGCAGTGGACAGACCTCCCATAGATGATGGCTTCATGTTGGCTCACATGGTTTCAATAATGGGCTGCTGTGTGTTGATGGTCATCTTTATCTTGGTGTTTGTACAAGTGATCAGGTAGACTCTTCTTCTTGCACTCAGTTCAGTTCACCATTCAAACGACTCTCCCTTGTTTGAGACAAACCCGATAATCTATTTGGAATCTATTCACACTGTCTTTCAGACACAAAATACACTTTAAATCGGGACTGGCAAAGTTGCGTGTCACTCCCCCACCTCCCAGCCCTCCTCTCCAGTTGCCTCCATGTAAGACAAAAGTCCAGGACTGTCCTCCAAGCAGCAGTCCCTCTCAGAAGGACCAACATGACCCCTCGCCAGCACAGGACCTCACCAAGCTGGACGTCCACTTCCAGAACATGAGCTACTTCCTCGTGAAGATGGAGCCCAAGTGTTAAGTGGCTGACAAACTTAAGATTCCAGGAAGATATGCTATTCTGTTGTAGTGCCCGGGAAGAAAAAACAGCTGTGAAAAAAAATAAATGTAAATGAATGAATCTCTGACACTGAGCGCTGGATTCGTCAGGGGAAATCCTGACATGCAGCTTGCAGACAAACAGGAATGTGGATGTGAGAATGCTGGGAAGTCGGATGGGAAAGGAACCTCAGAGCAGCCTGCCAGGTCCACAGAGTCACAGGAAGCAGCTTCCCTGAGGATTTCACTGGAGCATGTTTAACTGTTTCAAAACATGTGGCCGTCCTCAAGTTTGGGCTTGTCCTGCTGTGTGTGTGTGTGTGTGTGTGAGAGAGAGAGATATGAAGAATATCCCATCTTGCTGTTTGTAAATATGTATGTTAAAAGGAAGGGTTATGTATATTTTGTTCTATTAGAAAACAAAGATATATCTCATGTTTATAAATAATGTGCATCATAATAAAAAAAGTGCCAAATAATGTCTTGAATGTCTTCCTAGTTTGCTTGTGTTCTGTATGCCTGTTGAACCGGTAGTGCAGTTGCCGTGAAGTAGTTTATCAATCCATCTGGTAGACACCAGGGGCCTATTGCACAAAACTAGGATAAGGGATTAAGCCGGGATATCTTGGTTATCCTGGCTCAATTTATCTGTGATCCAGTTGCACAAAAGCGGGATAGGGGGCAGCAGGATATGTTATGGTATAAATCACCATGCCGATTTATTCTGTGGAGCTAGCCTGCTCCAGACCAGGCTAAATTCCAGGATCTATTTAATCTCATCCCTTATCTCAGTCAGCAGTCACCACAAACGGACACCAATAGTTATTCCACTGCCCACTACACATTGTTATCACATATAACTAGACCCACTGTCATTATTTAAACGTTTGTGATCATTAATTAACTTTTACATATCGCCATTCCTGACCTGTCATGCGACAATGTGGCGCCACGGGAGTGCCTAACCATTTTGCGGCGTGGTGGTGCTGCACTAGTTGCAATATTCTCCTAAACAGAGGTGTTGCTGTTTGTTGCTGTTGTGAAAAGGCTATCGCTACCTACTTCACACCGTAGAAGAAGCAATGAAGCCACTCTAGTTGCCATGGTGAATCTGTGATCGGTGGCGGGGTCTATTTGAGGTAGCCGTGAGCGCACACTTATCCAGGATAGGTTTCACCTGGCTTGATGAATCCGTGTCTGCTCATCCTGGCTTGCTCGTTGTGCAACCAATTAAGCCTGTGCGCCTCTTGCTTTGGATTCATTGAGCGCAGCTCAGTAACTTATCCCGGATGTCTTAATTCTGCTTTTGTGCAACAGGCCCCAGGCCTAACAACAAGTGTGTTTGAATTCCCTTGCTTTTCACACCCCCTTCTACATTTCATAGTGAGGAAAGGTTCACCTTGTCTGAATAACAATTCTATTTCCTCATTAGCAGCATACTTGAGGTTTAAGATACAGTATTTACGACGCACATCAAGTTTGTCACATACAGGAACTTCAAGATACATAGCCTTGGCTGGGGGGTGGATCATGTAAGTTCCTTTTGCCTGGGGCCCCCAACGTGCCTTAAGTAATCGTTTAACATCATGGTAGTCTGAATTCAACTTTCTGCCGGCTACAATTTATTGTGATAAGATAATATCTGTTTTCCCTTTGTAAAGGACAGTCCAGCGTAACCTATGGGAGGATGCATCATGAGGAGCATGAAATTATGTTATTACCCATCAACAAGAGTGGCCTATGATGCCATGCATAAAAGTACTTTGTTGGTGTTTACAGCTGGCTTCCATCAGTACCTCAGCAAAACATATTTTTCAACAACAAAATATGCAACACATCCTCAGAGTGCCCATAGTTGAGCAAAGCCATCCCCATATTCCGGGTTCTTAAGGGTGTGTCGCCTGCCTTACCTGACAGGTTTTGGAGTTGTGCATCTCTTTTCCTTCATCCAGGTAGCCTAAATGGTTCATATCGCGATGGCGATGCATAGGAATGGGAATTCCCCATTGTATAGGTTACAGAGCCTAGGAGAATGTAACGTAAGGACTACAGGTAGGCCAAGAGAGTTATTTGACTAAGTTATAGGAAATTCAAGGCGTTGCTGTTTTAACGTTTGTTTTGTGGAACGTATTGCCAGAGACGGATAGGATCTTTGGTATTGCTCTAATATTACGCCTGTGGACTTTCTTGGGTGGTTGACGTTTTAGGTAGAAAATACATTTTTGAAAAATGTGTCAGATATATGGAAATCAAGTCCTGTTGTAGGCTACTGACTCTCACATTCTCAAAAATATGTAGGCCTAGCCTATGGTCTTAGATTTTGTATCGGAATTTATATTTATTCACTATGTTGTGTTAGTGGTTGAAATTGTCATATTGCCAACCCTCAAATGAATGAATCTCACTCTCAAGAGATTGGAGAATTGGCAGCTCTGCTGTCAGTGACATGAAAGTTATTGTGTGTAGGCTACGATTAGGCTAGTGGGCGGTAACTGTTGAGCTGTGATTTGTATGTGACGGCAGGGTGATCCCTCTCACTTTCTACAAAATCTCACTCTCTATCTAGTATCTACAGCATCTCACTCTCACTTTCTACAGACTAACTGACTGTTTATGTAGGCCTATACAGTTCAAACATACTCTGTTCTTCTAAGCTGCACTTGTGTGCAAAATAGTGTGTTCCACACCACTGTAGGTGTCAAACATAGTCTGCAAAGTAAGTATTTGGTGCAACTTCCAGTTCGGTGGCTTCTTCCTGCCATGCCAGTACAGTTCAGAGATCTAGCCCTCTCTGAGCTTATTTCTACCACACAACATATTACATGTGGTTGCACTGCAACATTATTTTTGCATTTATGAATCTGTCAACGTTAGTTTAGGCAGTAGTAGGCCTAGCCCATACAGTTGGTTAACAGAAGGTGTTTTACAGTAGGCCTAATATAAATTAAATATAAATATGTGCAGTGTATTAGCAGATACCTTTAAAGAGCAGAATAAATATGGCTATGTAGTAAGCCTATGAACAATGTATGAACAACATGTACAGTTATGTGTACATGTACAATTAGCAGTAACATTATACAAGTACTAAGAATAAAATAGATAGATGTGCTAGCAATTGAGCTAAAAGCCCAGGCTGCTAGCCTTCTTAGTAGCACATCTCTTAAGACATCAGGAGGGAGGTTTACACAACGTATACTGCACAGCTACAGACCAGCAGGCTATCATTACACTCACCCCCCTAAACCTCACTCCCGAACTGGGTCACGGCACCAATGTAACCTGTGATGTGTTGAACCGTGTGGCTCAGCCCTGCACTCACCCAACAGCAGGACCTCGGGAGTCGAGCGTGCTAGCAATTAAGCTAATTAGAAATTCTCTAACATACATACATACTGCCAAAGAGTACAGAAGCAACAAGAGGTGAAACTCAATAGAACTTTCCATAGTTACATCTACACTCTTTTGTACTGCACAGCTAGGACCAGCTGCTACTGTTACATTGTTCTAGCCTGGAAAATCCAGGGTAACATTGTTCATGATCAGGAGCTGGTTGAAGCTACTGATCTCAAAAGTGGTGGTTGGCGCCATCTACTGTGCTGGTGTCATTGCAGAGGCAGAGGAATTACATGACCTGTAGGCCTACTTACAGTTTTTCTCTTTTGCTTTGGTGCATTTCTCAGATCAGAATGGAAACAAACTGTTTGTTCAAGCTCCATATCATCTAATCACTTGTGCACATCATTAAAGCAGTTTCTCACCATCTTGAACAAATAGCAATGATTTAGTACATCCGTTAAACTGATTTTGTATGTTTTTTTTTTTTTTTTAATTTTCAATTGCTAATGTCCTGTCGGTCAAAATGCACTATACTGGTTCCGTGCTGAAGTCCTACCCATAAGACAAATTGGCCTTATTTCATCACTTGTCACCACATGCAAATGTGTTGAACTAGTGGTCATAATTAGTTGTCATAGTCTGTCTAGCATATATAAATATTATGTGATGTGACATGACAGACAGAAACGCCAGGATGTATAGAAAGATGTACAGTGGTGCACAGCTCTGACCAAGGGGTGTTTTACTGTATATCGGCCATTTTTCATTTGCAGAATGCTGTAAAAGCCTTTGTTTTCTTTATACTGTCACAATGTCTGTCAACAGAAAAAAAACTTTTGAACATACCCGTATCCACTGTCTTGCAATCAACCCCCTCCACACACAATAATGTGTAACACTGTTTTCCTTTGTTCATATGACTATCTGTGTTCTTGTGCCCTCAGTTGTATTGTGCTTGGCATGGTGTGTGAATGTGACACAGTCAGCAGCACAGAAGAAGGTTCAGTGTTTGTGCAGCCTACAAGATGGCTTTCGCCAATATCACATCTCTCCGCCAACGGCTGATGTAGTTGATGAGGCAAAGGATTACTGCACCACTGCATGGACCTGCAACGTATGGAGTTTTTAGGACTAATACACCAAAAATACACCAATTGACTAGTGTTGCATGATGCACAGAACATTAGAGTATCATGATACTCTGAAATTAGAAATGATACAATATCCCATTTTGCTAGTGTCAGTACTTTAAGAATGGGGTTTTAATCAGTTTTTTAAAAACCCTGGATGACTGATGGCCGATGATGATTTAAAAAAAAGTAATAAGGTCTTCTGTTTTTGGGGGGCCTAGCAGCGAAGCTGCGAAGGCACCCACTGAGTTACTAGCTTTTCCTATTATTTATTCCTCTGCCATTGGAGTCTATGGAAGTCCATAGAACGCCTGGCTAAAAAGTGCTGAAATTTGGCAGAAAGTTTCTCACGCTAATTTACGGATCTCTAAACCCAGCCGTCTAGCGCCACCAACAGGTCTAAATTTGGCCGAAAATTGAAAATTCGCCACACTGATTCAGGACTGTCCCATGATCATTCTCACCAATTTACAGAACTCTATGCCCAACACTCTAGCGCCACCAATGGGTCGAAACTGGACTCGCATTCATGCATGTGACCATTAAACAGTGCGTCCGATTTTCACAAATCAGGCACCGTTGGAATCCTTAGACTGACCTGAGTTCAGTGACCCCTATCACGCCACTTTCCGCCATATTGGACCTCCGCCATATTGGATTTAGTCTAAACTCTACGAAAAGTTTCAGCGGTCACAAATTTCATCCGTTTTTCACGAGACAGCCAATCAAATATGGCGATGAAGCCGCCAAACAGGAAGTGAGCTCTTATCTCAGCAAGGCTTTGATGTATGAAGTCCAAACTTGGTAAGGGGACTTGGTACCTGATTGTGAGGACACACTAGGAAATTGGCATCATTTGGCCTCTAGGGTGCTGCAATACAGGAAGTAAGCTTGTATCTCAGCAACACTTTGATGTACACAGTCCAAACTTGGTACAGGGACTTGGTACCTGATTGTGATGACGCACTAGGAAATTGGCATCATTTGGCCTCTGTAGGGGGCACTGCAATACAAGAAGTGAGCTCGTATCTCAGCAACGCTTTGATGTACTAAAGCCAAACTTGGTACAGGGACTCGGTACTTGATTGTGAGAACGTGCACAGAAATTGCTGTAATTTGTCCTGTAGCGGCGCTGTAGTAAAATAAATGAGCTTATAACTCACTATAACACTATAATTCTTTATCCAATTGCCATCAAAATTGCTGAGTGCTTGCCCATGCCAAGGCAACGCCATTCCTGCTAGTGCTGCTAGGCCCCCACATTGCTGCTTGCAGCTATATATATATATATATATATATATACATATTTTTTTTATTTTTTTTATATATTCCACACCCAAAAAAGGTTCCATGCTCTGCGCTCTAGGCTTATTTTATATTTCTGTTATTGATGTCTAAGGTTTTTGGTATTGTGTCAGTATTGGTATTGAGGTACTTTCTGAGCAATTAGCCTCTGGAGCCAAATGTGATTAGCATTGTGTGGCAAGAGTGTATGGAGGTCTTCTTAAATCTGCACCACTGCTTTGAGAAGGTTTTGAATATTTAATCAATGTCAAAATCTCTTTAGGTGTGTCAAACTAGCAATATGCTGTAATAGACTTTTGGCTCCATGAGACTATACTTGATCAGTGAAACTGTCTCATTACCATGGTGCCCATCTTTAACATGACTTCCTCGTCACCTGTCCCAAAATGATCATGTCCACTAATTTAATTAATACTTAATAAATATGTTTCTTTTTGGTTTTTCTTGTGTCATTTTTCAGACTACGGAGTGTGCCTACTTTGATTACGAGGTACCAGAAAAAAAGGATGCCATGGTGTTTGCCGCCCCTGTTGTGAATGCGTCATTTGAGGCTGTTGTTATGGAGAATCACGTGGTAGTTGTAGTGACTGTGGACTGTCCTCAGAAGGGTGTAAGTCCCCCATTACTCACTTTAACCGTTTTCTGTGCATCCAATGATGTCATTTGTATGTCATTACATATTAATGTCTTTTTTACATTTCGTTATGTGTATGTTTGTGTGTCTGTGTGTTCTGCAGTTTATTGCCAAGGATCTTCCATGTCCATGTAAGTTTTCGCTTGGCTTTTAGTTTTACACCAACTCTTTTATGTGGATGATTGACATATTTATTCATGTGAAAAAACAACATTTGTTAAATTTCTTATAGTGTATCTCATAAATTCAGAATATGACTGAATGAGTTGTAATGTGCAGGGTTGTGTGTGTGTGTTTGTGTGTGTGTGTGTGTGTGTGTGTGTGTGTGTGTGTGTGTGTGTGTGTGTGTGTGTGTGTGTGTGTGTGTGTGTGTATGTGTGTGTGTGTGTGTATGTGTGTGTGTGTGTGTGTGTGTGTTTTCAGGTGACCAGGCATCTTCCTCTCTCCCATCAATTCCCACCAATCAGAGTAAGGCATTACAGTATGAATGTAGTGAGTCAAGTTTACCAAGAACATTGGGCTGCTAAAATGATCTGAAATGGATTCACTTAAAGATGCATGCATTGTGAGGTGTTAATGAAAGCAGATATAAGTCGATTTTATTTAAATGATCAGATAAAGAGCAAGTGAGTGACATCAGCTTATATGACCTTAACAAAAGCCAGTGGAGATGCTTACAAAAGAAACACACATCAAACATATAAATTGGAAACACTCTTTTCCACAGGAAATATTTACAGAAAACAAGTGAAATCAATATCCTCAGATCTGGACATTTCACTGCGTCTAAACGATGAGTATCTACATACGTACTGTATATGTGTTGCAGATCACACAGAGGATTCAAAAAGTGCACCACCAGATCAAAAAGATGTCCTGTTGAAGACTGTACTTCCCTTTGCCGTATTTGCCATTGTTACATTCATTGGCAGTGTGGCTGTTGTCCTGATCATAAAACGGTATAAAATCCCTATTGTATGAATATAAAAATGAAAAACTAGTGAGTGTAATTTATAAATGTTCAATCTTTAAGCAGTCAAAGAGTTGACCTAAGGTTTACCCACACACCATTACTCATTACAGCATTAACATTCTTACTTTTATTGTAAAATGTTTCATATACAGTACATCAAATGTAATGTAAATAGCACCTATCCATATCTATTTTTAAAAATATGAAAAACAAGGTATTTGTTGTTCTAAACTTTCTCTATGCTGATATATTGACTGCACCGTTGCCTATACTCATTTTTTTTAGCTACAAACACCAACCAACCAATAAGCCTGAAGGGAAGGGTAGCAATGAGGGAACAGCGCAGACCAAATCAGATGAAGACCTCCCCTTACGACCCCTGAGAGAACAGCGCAGACCAAATCAGATGAAGACCTCCCCTTACGACCCCTGAGAGAACAGCGCAGACCAAATCAGATGAAGACCTCCCCTTACGACCCCTGAGGGCTGAGAAAACAGCGCAGACCAAATCAGATGAAGACCTCCCCTTACGACCCCTGAGAGAACAGCGCAGACCAAATCAGATCAAGACCTCCCCTTGTCTGATGCCAGAGAACACAGAGACGGAGAATAGACTTAACATCCTCACAACATTTTTCCTTGTTAGTATTTTATTTTTTGTCATGCTCATGCATATATTTCCAGATGCTTTCAGTAGAAATCTTACAATCATTACTCAGATTCAAGTCAGATTGTAATTAAAACAGCAGCATATGGGTTTCTGCAGTTTTAAATATTTTAAATAAGTTTTGTATTTTTTTATATTTTTAACTATCAGCAGAGATAAACTGATCTGCCACATATTCATGAGTAGCATAGCATAGAATTTTCAAATACGTCACTGCTTTTATCTGTTTCCGCTGTGCTATTGTTGATGTCTGCCAAGACAGTCATGCTGTTCTACCATACATTATCATCATTTGACTTTGATGGTGCACCCTCATTTCTTTTGTTCATCAGTTTTAACTTGTGTATCTGTTTGTAGATGTGTGGAATCAGACACTTAACAATTACGCTGTAGAAGCGAGGTAAGTTTATTGACATGCAGGTAGCTCTCTGTTCCAAAAACCTTCTACCCACAATTCCCCTAGACCCCTTAACGTCATCTCCTGTAGATAGGATTTAGGGATGGTTGCCAAGTCAACTATTAACATAATCTACATCCCCCTTCTTAAAGACAGAGAGCAGTCAAAATAATCTGTTTAATAACTATGGTTAGAATAGCCAACTATTTATGCTTTTACAAGGCTATCTACTGTAACCAGAATGTATGGGGGTGTATAAGCATACAATGCACAGCCTCAACAGAAATAGAACATTCACAAGGCCCAAAATATCATCAGAAATATCAACAGAAATACATGTGTATGGGCCGACCTCTTACCTTTTCCTTTTTTTTAGCCAAAAGGAGCTGCAGGCTGCTGTGAGAGGTACATGAACAGCCTATAACTGAGAATGAGAATAGCCTATGAAACTTTAAAGAAAACCATAACGTGTCTTGTGTATGCAAAAAAAAAAATAGTCATGTTTATGTAGTGTAGTCTTTGTAAAGAGAATTGGGCTTTGACAACCTCCCTGAACGGGTGATGACAGGTTCCTGTGTCTGTGCCGCCCCAGGCTGGATGATACCAGGCTGGGGGTCTGTTGTCGGTTCATCTGCGGTACATGGTGGTGCCTCCACTGTCGTGGGAGGGGTGTAGGTCTCAGGTGTATGTAGCAGGTGGCGTCTGTTTCTCACATACGTGCCATCTCCAGCCTGGACTTGATAACTGTTGGGCTGTTGTGCTCTCCCTAGCACTGTTCCTAGCCTGTCGTATCCCCTGGTTGTCTTACCATTAGTCCTGCAGAAGTCCCATGTGCTGGCAAATTCCTGGAACTCTCTACTTGTGAATGTTGTCGCGTTGTCAGTCATAAGTTGCTGAGGTGCTCCCTACTGTAGGTGGCAAAGTGGCGTTTCAGCCTGGTTATGATGGTTGCACTGGTTGTGTTAGGGAGCTGGTCTATTTTGTACCAGCCAGGGTAGGAGTCAACAAGCAGGAGATGTTCTCTCCCCCCCCATTTAAAAATATCTGCTGCCGTGAGAGCCCAGGGCAGGTCGGGTATGTCATGCAGCTGTAGGGGCTCTTTTGTTTGGTGTGGTCGAAGGGCATTGCATGGGGCACACCTAGAGACTTCACTTTCAATGTCCTGGTAGACACTGGGCCAAAACATGGTTTCTCTGGCCCTGCGCTTTGTAGCCTTGAGGTCTGGGTAACCTTGATGCAGCTGTTTGATGTAGTAGCGTTGCAGCGAATGGGGAATGATGAAACGCTGACCATGGAGCAAGGCAAGCAGGTTGCTGGGAGTTGTGAGTTCATCTCTCATGGAATAGAACTGCCTCAAGTCATGCGACAATGTCTTTGATGAGTCAGGCCAGCCGGTAGTGATGACATCTAATAAGTGCCTGCACAGAGGGTCTGCCAATGTCTCGCGTCTGAGCTCCTCTATTCTCTTTGATGAGAGGACCTCCACTGTCATGACATCATAGTCCTCATTCATTTCAGCCCGGTCAGTGGAGAGCAGGTATGCACGAGACGGGAGAGTGCATCTGCGATGTACAGCTCTTTGCCCTTTTTATAAATCACATTGAGATTGTAGCGCTGTAGTTTAAGCATCATCCTTTGAAGACGTGCAGATGCTATTCGGTTTTCGCAAGATAGTGATGAGAGGCTGATGATGATCAGTCACAACGGTCGCAGGCCGGCCATATGTAGTTGTGGAATTTCTGACAGGCATAGACAAGGGCAAGTACGTAGCTCCTTCTCTATTTGTGCGTATCCGGTGTCAGTCTCTGTGAGGGCCCTGGAGGTGACAGCACCACTGGGAGATGGACATTGAAGTACTGGAGTACTGGAGGGCTGGTAAGGGCTTGGTGAAATCCGCTGTGTGGTGTTCTTGCCAGTTCCAGCCCACATCCTGAAGCAAGAGTTGATGTAAGGGTGCTGTGACTTCACTGTAGCCCGGGATGAACTTGGAAAGGTAGTTCGCCATGCCCAGAAATCAATGGATTCCATGCTTGTCCTCCGGGGGAGTCATCAGGCACACTGCAGCAGTCTTGGCAGGGTCCGGTTTAATGCCCTGATCAGTGAGCAGGTGGCCTACGTACGAGACATCTGATACTCGGAAATGGCACTTGTCAGGATTCAGTTTGAGATTGATGGCTCCATTACCTGGCGGAGACGCACATCATGCTCGTCTCTAGTGCGGCCCCAGACCAAGATGTCATCGACCACAATTGCACAAGGTAGCCCTTCAAAAAGTTGCTCCATGCCCCTCCGGAAGACCTCACTACGTGCCTGTGAATATTCTAAAGGGCATGCGGAGGAAGGCATAGCGACCCACTGGGGTCATAATGGTGGTCATCTTTTGATGACTCCTCGCTGAGTGACACTTGCCAGAACAGAAGCCACACTTTGCGTCAAGGATGCAGAACACTTTGGCCCCTGGCATGTCAGCATCCATCTGGTCTACAGTTATCACGGGATGATGCAGACGGAGCAGGGCTCTGTTGAGGTGGACAGGGTCAATGCACAGTCTTATGCTACCATCTTTCTTGCATGCAGTCACCATGGCCGATACCCACTCAGTGGGCTCCTGAACAGGCTTTATAACTCCTAACTTAGTCATTCTGCTGAGCTCTTCGATGATTTTGTCTGTCATGGCTAACGGCACCCGTCTGGTGGCACATTTGGGGTGCACAGAATTGTCCAGGTGCATGTGATACACTACAGGTAGTTTGCCTACAGTGCCACAAACAGATCTTTATATTCTGTGAGCTCTGGGGCCTCCTGTTGGAGAGTGTGCACATTTGGTCTGAGATGCACAAAATGTTGCTGTCCACAACATTGAACTGTAGTGTCCCACACTTACATTAGTGATTTCAATAGTTCTTATAAACTCACCGTCATAAGCCACAAGATTAACTACATGGCTATTTTCAGTGTGGGCATTTTGGTCAATGTCTAGAAGAATAGCCCTGGATAATACATTACACCCTCATATTTCCCCCTCTCGGCTGACGTCTCCACACTTTCACAGTAGAACAGATCAGTTGGCTCATGCCAACGCAGCGCTTGTTAAAGGCTGGGCAGCTGCTGCGATCAGATGTGTGTGTCTCGCCCACCGCAGTTCGAACAGGGGTTAACATAACCCCTTTCAGTTTCAAATCTATAGCGTCATCCTCTCTCGTTGCTGATTCGGCAGGAAATGCTAGTAAACTATCGTGTTCCAGACTAGTATCTCCCTGCAATGTTTTTTGCAAAGATGTCCTTCAAATACTTGGCCTGCAGACATCATTTGACTGAGAGGTTAGATTGGTGTCTTAATTGGCAGCAATCTAAACTTCAACAGACACATGAAAGAAATATCTACATCAGCTTTATATCACCTGAAGAACATTGTGAAATGTTTAGATCTCATGTCACCAATTGCTTTTATCTCAGGGTTGATTACTTTAATTAAGTATTTTAATGATTTATATTATTTGTATTCGATTTTGATGCAATTATTTTATGCTTTACTTTTATGTAAGGTAGGCTACATTTTTATATTCCTATGTTTCTCATAGTTCTATAGCTACTTACTTTTTAATATTTTGGATTATTATACTAATGCTTATTTGTGGACCTGCAATAAGCAATAGGCTTGTTTGCCAACTCTGAGGTTTTATCTGTGTGTGTGTTTGTGTCCTTTTAAATGAGTGGAATATTTCCATACACTGGAATCTTACAATAAAAACATGCCTTACATTCATACAGATCTGAGCGTCTCATTCGTCCAAAAACTTTCACTTTCGAGAGCGGTGGAAAAAACAGGAGTGACGACACTCACTCCGTTTACGGATTATGGAAGTGTTTGAAGTTTACACGGGCAATCACTTGGTCAGTAGTCAATGACTTAATTCCACCGTCCTGAGATTCAGCCTTTCAGGGGTTTTTTTTGGAACTCTTGATCGCGTGGCGGCGACGCCGAAACTCTCTCTTTCTATGCCTCTAAGAAGATTCCGAAGGATGGTTGGTCCAATGGGTGGCACTGACGAGGTCATATATCTCGGTAAACAGCGCTTTTAATAACTTAAACGAGTGGTTGAAAAGGCTCTACTAACGTAAACTAATTAAATTGTTTAAATCGTAATTGTAAAAATCGCATTTGTGCACGGTGACACCAAATGTTCGGCATATAGTTTAATTTCTGACGTAGCTGACTTGATTTACAAATGCTTCTGCGTAGACTCGGCGTAGTGACCTATATAGGGCGCGATCACATGGGCACTTTGCCGCTTGTAAAACACAAGGTGCACTAATATAAAGTCTTCATAAAACTGTGAATGACGTGGGCCCAGTGGACTAGTCGGACATTCAATTTGGGAAATTCCAGCCGCCTATGCAAAAACGCAAGGCGCTCAGTGCGCTTGGCAGCGCCATGTCAACCCACCCCATAACGCGTGTAGCCTAAGCCTTTAGTGCCACCCAGAGCCTTATAGATAGCAAAATGAGGTTATAGAAGCAAAAATGAGGTGTTGTAATCGCAGGCATCTCTGGCTGACATGGTCAAAACTTGAGGTGTAGAATCATTCTGACACCCACTGAATGCATGCACAGTTTCGTGAAATTCCGTTCATGGGCGGGGCATACAATACATTAATTTATATGTAAATTTAGTGACTGGATACCAACTGGCCTGTAGATGGCCAGACACAGTTTTCTGTGAATATCTCAAGAACTGTAGGGCCTAGGAAGACCATTTTTGTATGTTGGCCTCCAGGGGCCATGTCAACCCATCCCATAACCCCTACTACATAACAACTCATTTGATGTATAGCGCCACCTAGTTAAAAATGAAAAAGCAAAAACGAGGCGTTGTAATCCCAGGTATCTTTGGCTGACAGGTTCAAAACTGCACAGAACTTGAAGTGTAGGATCATTATGACACCCTCTGAATGCAGGCCAAGTTTTGTGGAATTCCATTCATAGGGGACCATACAGTAAATTGATATATGTACATGTAGTGACTGTACACTATGCATGCACACACACACACACACTCATGAACACACATAATCACACATAAAGATACATGCACGCACACACACACATATAAAAACACAAACACACACACACAAGCACAGACATACACACACACATAAACACACACATAAGCACAGACACACACAGGTATGAACACACTCACACGCACACATGCATACACACACACACACACACATTAACATGCAGTGCACATGCATAAATACACACAAAGATACATAATGACACATGCACACACACACACACACACACAGGTGACATGTAGGCATACGTACGCACGTACATGCACACACACACACACACACACAGTAGACATGTAGGCATACATACGCACGTACATGCACACACACAGGCACACACACACACACACACACACACACACACACACACACACACACACACACAGTAGACATGTAGGCATACGTACGCACGTACATGCACACACACACACACACACACACAGTAGACATGTAGGCATACGTACGCACGTACATGCACACACACACACACACACACACAGTAGACATGTAGGCATACGTACGCACGTACATGCACACACAGGCACGCATGCACAGACTCACGCATACACACCCACAGACTCACGCATACACACCCACAGGCACGCACACACACCCACAGGCACGCACACACACACATAAACACAAACATGTACACGCACGCACACACACCCCATTACCCCCACACACCCACAGGCACGCACAGACACACATAAACACAAACATGTACACGCACGCACGCACACACCCCATTACCCCCACACACCCACAGGCACGCACAGACACACGTAAACACAAACATGTACACGCACGCACACACACACACCCCATTACCCCCACACACCCACTCACAAGCGAACACACACACACACACACACACACACACACATAAAACACACACATGCAGGCAAGCAGACACACACACACACGCACACCCTTACTCCCACACACACACTCACAAGCGAAAACACACACAGAGAGAAGCACACACATACACAAAAGCAAACGCACACATGCTCATTTACATGCACAAAAGTTTCAAGAGCAGAGTAGGGGATGGAGTAGGACATGGAGACAAACTGCCAAGCGTGATGTATTTCTGCAGAGAGAATGTGCAGGACTGAGCGGCGGTCATGTTTTATTTGTGTAGTTTTATGTACATTTGTTACCAGGAAAATCACCAGGGGATCACTGTTCTTCTATGTTCATATGACTATCTGTGTTCTTGTGCCCTCAGTTGTATTGTGCTTGGCATGGTGTGTGACTGGGACACAGGCAGCAGCACAGAAGAAGGTTCAGTGTGTGTGCAGCCCACAGGACGGATTTAACCGCTATCGCATCTCTCCACCGATGGCGGATGTAGTTGATGAGGCAACGGATTACTGCACCACTGCATGGACCTGCAACGTATGGAGGTTTTAGGACAAATACACCAAAAATACACCAATTGACTAGTGTTGCATGATGCACAGAACATCATGGAGTATCACGATACCCTGAAATTAGAAATGATACAATATCCTATTTTGTTACTGTTAGTACTTTAAGAATGGGGTTTTAAATGATGTTTTATAAACAAAGTTCGGGTGGAGCCTTCGGGATGATTGACAGCAATTAACTCACCCACTGCCACCGCAGGGTAGGCCTATTTAAGCCGACCTCCTTTTCCATATCGCCACACGCTCCGGCGTTCAGCGAAATCATTCAGTCTGCGTATTGTTTGCATTGACAAGACAGCTCTCATGGAACTGGAAATCCACGCCTCTTCCAGCGCATCTGGAGGACAACCGTCCGCCAACACCCGACACCCAGGGCCCTCCTCCCGGCTTAAAAATAATCTTATTAAGTTTCCCCCGCGCCGCCAGCGTAGGGAATCCAGGACACAGGGTCGCAGAAGGTGCTCCTCTCCTGCCCCGTCGCTTGGGGCAGCATTTCTCGCTTCAGCAGCCTCAACTTCGCGGCAGCACCAGGACCCAGCGCCAGCAAGGCGTTGACCCTACCCACTGGACAGTGGCTCGTGATCCGCAGCACTCTCCATTTCAGCGGCATCGGCGTTCCGTGGGTCCGGATAGGAAGTTCCATCTCCTCCGCCTGCTAACGCAGTCGGATAACCCGGTCCGTTAAGCCCCTCCCCGCTCCCTCACTTTGTTTTCCTCCCCAGACCAGGAAGCTGCTCCTTCTGGCATCCCGACGCTGTTCCTTCCCTCCGGCCATTCAGCCGGACGAAGCACACACCACCAGCCACCTCGCCGGGCAGACGCGCCGACAGCACTCTCCGGCACCACACGCTCAGAGCGTATCATTCGCTGCTTCAGCCACAGCCACTGCCGTCAGCGGCTCAGGCCCATTCCCGCCAGATCTCCGCCCGTATTTCGGGTCCAACCCCACTTCTCCAGGCGGCCCCGGTAGCGAAGCGTCGCTTCTCCCCCACCCTTCTTTCCCTCCCCATCCACCTCCCTAGCCAGGACTTCGGTCCAGGCCTGCCCCACCTCCAGTCGTTCCGGACGACTGCTCCCCTCCCCCCCCCCCCTCCCTTTCCATTCCGGGGAGCCCGCGTCTGTACAGCACGCCTCAACTCACGAAGCGTCAGCTCGAAGAGTCACCTCACTAGCTCCCCATCTCTCTTATGAGTTAGCGAGCACCTGGTCTCAGCCCGCGCCGATAGCGACAGCGCCGCTACTCCCCTAACCCTCTTTTCCTTCCCGTCCCACTTCCCCAAGGACCCTGTCCCAGGTTGCTCCCCTTCTGGTCAGCGTCAGCGGCCTCCCTCCCCCCCTTTTTCTCCCTTCCCATCTCTTCCCCGGCTCCGCGCTAGACCAGCCCGCAGCAGCGGGTCATCAGCACTCAGCGAGTGCTTCGGACCATGACGTCCCGTTCCGGCAGCAAAACTATTCTTTAGCCACAGCACAGGCCCTGCCACCGCCTCCTCACGCTGCAGCATTCGAACCACCACCCGTCTGGCGTCCACCAGGAACCTCATCTTGTCAGGTGCAGGCGTGAGACCTTTCTACCATTCTTCCCTCCCTCCCTATTCCCTCTCATAACCGGGATCTAGTTTGCGGCGAACGTTTTTTTTCTCTAAAAAATTCTGGCCCAGCATCAAAAACCCTGTCATTTCCCGAGTTCACCGTAGCTTTTACCAACTACACGGAAGTCATCTGTTTCGCGTTCCCCAGCCGACGCAAAGAGCTGAACGACTACCTGGCCATCATCGCCGGTCTAGCCGTATCCTACGGGGGAGCTCATTTCTACACATATCACCGGCTGTTTTCAGCTAAATGCGCTGCCAGAGTCGGCCTCTGGAACCAAAACCCTACTGGGGCATTTCGATATGGAGCTCCATAACAGCGTTTTTTCTAGGACTTAAACCATCTTGTCCCTCTGCAATAGCCCCAGTCACGGCGCGGCCGAGTGTCCACTAGTCAACTCCCCAGCTTTTCGGAGACCATCTTCCTATAAACCACCCCCTCAGCTATCTTCAGCCCATCACGGCCGACCTAGCCCTCCAAGCCCTCGCTACCCCTACTGGACTGCTTGGTCGTGCTTCAAACAGTTCCATGCAAAGCACTCACTACCATTTCCCAGGTTCGATGCAGTCACCATATCATCATTTATCACCCACGCCCACACTTCACTCGGGATCAAAGTCTCTTCCATTAGAGTCTACCTAGCTGGCATTCATTTCGTCTACAAACTCCTCCACGGCTCCGAATGCCCTTCCTTCTCTGACACCAGGATAGGCTTGTTAATCAAAGGTATCCGTAGGCAACAGCCAGTCCCCCAAGACTCCCGCCTTCCCATTACCTCAAGCATTCTCGCCACCTGCCTCGCTACCCTTCGCAAAGGGTTCATGTCACCGCATTCCGATTCCACCATCTCCGTTATGTTTCTACTGGCCTTTTTGGGCTGCTGAGATGTAGCGAGTTTACATGCCCTTCGTCTCTCTTCATTCCCGATGTCCACCCGTGCATCGCAGATCTAGAGCAGCTAGACCAAGACACCATTCGATTTACCATCAAACAGAGTAAAACCGATCAGTCCCGAAAAGGACACTCCATATCCATTTAACTCCGCCTCAGATCTTCAGCCTTTCCAATACCTATCTCACTACATCTCATATCGGTCAGCTCAAGCTTCGTCTACTAGCCCGCTCTTCGTGTCAGACGAAGGGCTACCCATCACTCGCCACAGATTCCAGACACTCTTAAAAAACCATTCTAGTCAAATCTGGTTTTCCCGCGGATCGCTACTCAAGACACTCCTTCAGGATAGGAGCTGCCACAACAGCTGCGCTCAACGGCTTATCGGAGCAACAAATTAAAATACTGGGCCGTTGGTCCTCGGATGCCTACCAGTCTTACATCCGCTCCAATCTAGCGGATTTACGACTCGCTCAGCAAGCACTTATGTAGTTGGTAGCGGCCTTTCTCTGTGATCTTTTGGGGTGCAAGCGGTCATCGCTCTATCGCGATATCCGCTCCAGACAGCTTTGCCAAACACGCACTTCTCCCATACATTCTAGTCTAGCTGAAGCAATCATATAGAAGGGCGAACTAGTGAAATTATGTTTTATAAACAAAGTTCGGGTGGAGCCTTCGGGATGATTGACAGCAATTAACTCACCCACTGCCGCCGCAGGGTAGGCCTATTTAAGCCGACCTCCTTTTCCATACGTCACATGCTCCGGCGTTCGCGAAATCATCCCCCCTCCTCCCCCTACTCCTCCATTTCACCTATTGCCCTGTTACTCATCCTCCTTACACAGGGGGGTGCAAGCGGTCATCGCTCTATCGCGATATCCGCTCCAGGCACTCCAGGACCACGGACAGCTACCTTGCCAAACACGCACTTCTCCCATACATTCTAGTCTAGCTGAAGCAATCATATAGAAGGGCGAACTAGTGAATCATCATTTAAAAAGAAGGTCATCTGTTTTTCCACTGAATTTCCCCACTCCAAAAAGATTCCATGCTCTGGTCTTCTGTTACTGATGTCTAACTTTTCTTGTATCGTGTCAGTATTTGTATCGAGATATGCTACTTAGGTATGGTATCATATCGAAGTCATACGTTTGGTATTGTGACAACACCACAATTGACATCTTGTTATCATTTCTGAGCCATTAGCCTCTGGAGCCACATGTGATTGGCATTGTGTGACAAGAGTGTATGTCCAGGGAGATTTTAGTGCCAAAAAGTGAACATTTCTTCTTAAATCCGTACCACTGCTTTGAGAGGGTTTTCTGTGTAGGTGTAGCTGTATCAAAATAGCACACACATTTACAGTACACCCAGCTTTTGGCACACATTTCCCACAAATATGCTGTAATAGACTTTTGGCTCCATGGGACTATACTTGATCAGTGAAACTGTCTCCTTACCATGGTGCCCATCTTTAACATGACTTCCTCATCACCTGTCCCCTGTTAAAGAAGAAATCCGGCAAGTTTTCACATATATCTCCGTTTCTTAAGGTCACAAGAAACAATAACAGTCGGTTTTACCTAGCTTGAGTTACTACAGCCTGCAGCTAATGCATCCAGGCAACTACAGCGCTACACTCTGGGGGCATGAGTGTAGTGCTGTAGCTGCCTAACTGTGTTAGCTGCTGGCTGTAGCAACTTGAGGTAGGTAAAACCGATTGTTTTTTTTTTGTTGTTTTTTTAAAAACAGTACTCAGTGACCTTGAGAAATGGAGATTTATGTGAAAACTCACTGGATTTCTCCTTTAAAATGATTGATAATGATAATTAAATGAATACTTTAAGAATAATTCAGTTTCTTTTTGTTTTTCTTGTTTCATATTTCAGACTACAGAGTGTGCCCACTATGATTACGAAGAACCAGAAAAGAAGGATGCCATGCGGTTTCTACCTCCTGTTGTGAATGCGTCTTTTGCTGCTGTTGACGTGGAGAGCCATGTGGACTCTGTTGTAGTGACTGTGGACTGCCCTCAGAAGGGTGTAAGTTCCCCATTACTCACGTAACCATTTTCTGTGCATCCAATGATGTCATTTGTATGCCATTACACACATATGTCTTTTTTTACATTTTGTTATGTGTATGTTTGTGTGTGTTTGTCTGTCTGTCTATCTTTGTGTTTTGCAGTTTGTTGCCAAGGATCTTCCTTGTCCATGTAAGTTTTATCTTGGCTTTTAGTTTTACACCAACTCTTTTATGTGGATGATTTACATTTATTCACGTGAACAACAATTGTTGAAATTCTTATAGTGTATTTCATAAATTCATAATGGGGGTAATTCTCTCATTCGTGCGTAAATCGCACGTAAGCGTTTTTCTACGCGCTTCAGTTACGAACTTTTCAGTTACGAACTTTTCAGTTACGCGTACTCTCCCATTCCCGCTTCCCCACACCCACAAGTTCGAAATCAAGGCGGCCTTGTGAAAGAGGCGTGATTTATTTACAATAGAACCAGACTGATCCACCACCTCGTTAATATAGGCTGATATGAAAACGTGGAGCGTGGACTTTCTTATTGACCTTCTGAATTCCATTGAAATCCAGAAAGAACACAAACCAGTCTTTGATTTTGAACGTAAGCATGGTGAACTGAATAGCGCAGGCCTACAGTAATATGGTGTGTCATTACACAGCCTAACAAAAAATTGGCTTCACAAAATTTCACTTTTGCTTTGAGTTTTTTTTTTATAAAGAGTCTAGACGTGCTTGAGGTGTGTAGATGCATAATTTAAAAACTCACTGTTTCAATGGCAGCTGCTTCTCATGATATCAATGTATCTACGCTAACCAAGCTGTAGACTGACTCATAATATCAATGCATCTATGCTAACCAAGCTGTAGACTGACTCATAATATCAATGTATCTATGCTAACCAAGCTGTAGACTGACTCATAATATCAATGTATCTATGCTAACCAAGCTGTAGACTGACTCATAATATCAATGTATCTATGCTAACCAAGCTGTAGACTGACTCATAATATCAATGTATCTATGCTAGCCAAGCTGTAGACTGACTCATAATATCAATGTATCTATGCTAGCCAAGCTGTAGACTTACACATGCAGTTTCAAATACAGTAGAGAGACTGGCATAACAATACCAGCCTCTATTACAAGCGAATCAAGAGACAGGCGAATATAAACTATGCTGCTCGACAAAAGTACAGACGTCTGTGCAAATGTATGTTTGACTTTGGTCAGATTCGGACAGAATGGACAGATTCGAACGAGGTAGGCTATGGCATTATGACTTAACGTCAAGTTAAAACTGAAGATGCACAGTCGGTAAGCTCTAATATCCAGAGTGGGTGATTATAATGGGGTTTTCACTATTTAACAATGTAGCCTCATGGATAAGGTAATGTCCGGAAAATATGCCATCGTGTCACACTGTAATGGGGGAAAACATGAAGGTGTATCAGCAAATGAGCTGCAGGACTGAGAGGTTCAGTAGGTCATTTGTTCCGGCCGCCATAAGACTACATAACAGACCTGTTTGAAGTGCATTAATTATTTACTACTAATGATAGAAGCTTGTTTTGGGACTCTTTTTATTTTATTAACTGTTGTCATCAGGGTTTTTACGAGTGTATAGCAGTGTGAATGCTTGTTGGTAGACAACACAAGGCTGCTGGACATCTGAATTTACCCTGCAGGGATGAATAAAACATGTAACTCCCTCTATCGCTCGTAAATGACAGATTTAAGCGAAGGGGAGAATTCACGCCCTTTAAAACAACAACTGAAATGCGCGTAGCTACGCAGTTTTTTTTACCCTTACGCACATGGGAGAATTAAATTAAGAATGAAATGTAATGTGTAGAGTTTGTGTGTGTGTGTGTGTGTGTGTGTGTGTGTGTGTGTGTGCATGTATGTTTGCAGGTGAAAAGTCATCTCCCTCTACCCCATCAATTCCCACCAATCAGGGTAAGGTATTACAGTATGAATGTAGTGAATCAAGTTTATGAAGAATGTTGGGCTGCTAAAATGATCTGAAATGGATTCACTGAAAGATGCATGCATTGTGAGGTGTTACTGTGTCACCATGATCACTATAATATAAGTCAATTTTATTTACATGATCGGATAAAGAGCAGGCACTCCAAGGAGGGTAAGGACAAGGAAGGATTGGTTTAAACATTTTATTATAATTGTTACATGGATTAAAACGACAACATGTTTTGACCAAAGCTTTCCATTCAAACCTACTGAGGTGCTCACTTTTATAGTGACATCAGGTCATATGACCATAACAAACGATGCAGATAAAAGAAACACACATCAAAGATATCAAAGCAGAGACACTCTTTTCCACAGGAAATATTTACACAAGTAAAGTAAACTCAGTATATTCATGAAGACGTTCCACTGCGTTTAAACGATGTATCCAAAATGAATGTCTATGTACTGTATGCGTGTTGCAGATCATAAGGGAGACTCACAAGGGGCACCAGAGAGACCACTACAGAGTCCACCAGATAATGAAGATGGTGACCCACTGAAGACCATACTTCCCTGGGTCATATTTGTCGTTGTTACATTGTTTGGCAGTGTGGCTGTTGTCCTCCTCATAAAACGGTATATAAACACAATTATGTGAATATAAAATGAAAATGGAATGTAGAAACTGTAATTTATAAAGGCTGAATCTTTAAGCAGTCAAAGAGTTGACTTATGGTATAGCCACGCTCCTGAGAATGTGGCCCCGATCAGCATTCCTTATCTATACTATCATGTTATAAAGAACTAGTCGTATTACTCTCACTACTCATTCAAAGCCCAAACTTTGATCTAGTAAAATGTTTCATGTACTGTACACTGGGTAGAATGTCAATAACCCTCTCCGTAATATTCATAATTCATAATATGTATATGTAAAGTGAATTTATAGCTCTAAACTCTCACCACATGCTAATAGACTGATTACACTATTGCCTATACACATGTTTTAGATGCAAGAAAATCCCAGAACCAAATGGACAGCAACCGGAGCAGCAACTGCAGCAGCAGCAGGAAGCTTTCGTTTTAGTGCCAATGAACAACCCAGATGAGTCTGAAGTGAACATACAACCCCCTGCTGATATAGACATGCACATAGACATACAGCAGTCTTAACAACTTTTTTAAAGGAGCCCTAAAGATTTGTTTTACCTTAAAGGTGCGATTTGTAGGATTGTTACCGAACGTTCTGTAGGCCAGAACGCTCTCAAGACTACCAGACGCGAGCCTCTTCTGGGTTGCCAAATGTAATGAAGACTTAGCTAACGTTAGTACACAGCTACACATTACGGAAACAGTGAAAACAAAAAATACCTCTCTAACCAACGTAACATATTTAGCTGAAGTTAGCGATGCAGATGAAGTTTAGCCTAGGCTACCTGTTGTGGAGAAATATGGCCAGCTCTGCGTCAGACTTGATATTCTTCGTTTGACGAAGACGTCACCATATCCGGAAGTTTTTTCGATGTCCACTTAATTTGTTTCTTGTTTTAATTTTGGAAATGTGCCTGCCTCTCGTAGGCGTTCATGTTGGCCTTTGCTAATTTGGCAACCCAAATAGGAAGACGCGCTAGCCCATTATTAATACGCTATTCTAGAATTAATCGTTCAAAACATAAACGAAAATTCCAAGAGATTCCGCCCCGTAACTCATTTTTTTTAATGGATTTTACGGGGTTTTACGGGTTAGAGTAATGTTGTCAAATAAGCCATTCCTTACTCTCTGACAACATATGGTGATCATTTTTGGAATGGTTACAGTTTATTTTCCATTATTTTCTACATACTGGACCTTTAAAGTAGCGCTTTCAAAATCATTTTGATGGAACTTTAATTATTGCACTTTTGCATATATCATTACTCAGATTTAAGTCAAATTCAGATTGTAATTAAAGGGACATCAGGCAAGCCTGATGCTTTTTCTCTACGAAACTCCCCCTCGCTCGGTCTGAAGCTCTTTTCCTTTTCTTTGCATCTTCCGTCAAGGGTTTTCACTGCTTCTTCGCCGGCTCTGCCATTATACACACATTTGCAACAATCGCTAGCGAATCACAGTTGCACACGTAAACAGCGTTTTACCTTACATTCCCATACTTTGTGTTTGATGGAGTACCCTCAGTAATTTGTTCATCAGTTTGAACTTTTGTAATATGTGACCCAAAATGAACATCAATCTCTTGACTATCTCGTGACAGTCATATTATACTTGAGCATCTAGTTTCTCTCGCTGACACTCTTCATGAATGAATGGAATGTAGGTATAGTTTACACCAACGATTACACGACCGGATGTAACTGCTGAGCTTTTTGTGTTCACAGTCAAGTCTTTCAGCTTACAATGGCAAGAACAAGGCGACTTTAGCATTTCCATACTGTTGCTCTGCTGACAGATGCATAAGAAAGGTGCTGTATGGTGGTCTTTCATGGTGAACATGATGATAGGAGACATACAGGTAAAGGAGGATCTTGTGGGATGCTCATGTTACTGGTTTCTTACCCTGGCAGCATTGTTTTGCAACTAAATACAGTGTCATTATGGGCTTTAGACCTCAACGTTTAAGAGCCTGGAGCAAATAACGTGTTTTGCCTCTGACAAAGGATGTACTTGGTTTGTGTGGATTGTGGTCATGCGGAGGATTGTAGGGTTGCCTCTAATGATTACTTTCATAGTCAATAAATCTGTTGATTATTCTCGATTAATCTATGAGTTATTTGGTCAATATGTCAGATAATGGTGAAAAAATGCCAATCAGTGTTCCCTAAGGCCCAAGATGCACTCTGTTTTGTCCATGTGCCAAAGATATTCTGTTTACTGTTGTAGAGGAGCAAGCCAACCAGAACATAATCTAGTTTAAGAGGCAGCAATCAGAGGATTTTGAGTATTTTTCCTTAAAATATTACTCATCATTTATTCTATGCTTGACTTTAGGATGGACTCATATGGTGGTGAACAATCATTAACTTGAGTGCTGTGTAGAGGTATTATGGGCGACCTTACATGATTTTCTCACCATTGTGGTCTTTGATGATTTTTTTACAATTTTCGTAAAAATAAGTGAAAACGACCCAAGAATACAGAAAACATTATGAAGAAAGAATGATAGCCTTATAATCATAATATAATATATAATGTATAAATATAATGTGTATATTATAATGGAGTGTCCTGATCTGCAGTGTATGGGTCCTATCAGCACTATTAGTAGTTAGTAATTTATTATATATTTATATATTAGTAATTTTGTGCCCCTGCTGCGCCTTGCGTTTTTGCAGAGGCGCCCTGACTGCTACGGATTGAGAAAAGTTCAACTCAAAGTGGAAAAGTGCCCAACACCATTCACGTTTTTATGAAAACATAGTCCTCTCATTTTACAAGCGTGTAGCGAAGGGAAAGCAGTGACCCCACCCGGTCTTGAACCCGGGTCTCTGGGGCTATGCTTATGTTTTTCCACAGACAAGCTTGTGGGTGTGCAAGTTCATTTGTGATGGACGCATGGCGGAATAATGTTAATTGCACTGACCACAAACTAGCAAAAATGCCGGGTGTAAGATACAGTAGGGCCCTAAATGTGAGAAATCAGTGAGCCGTAGATGCTTTTGAAAGACTTTTATAGATATCTGTTCGTGAAGGACTTAGTCTCACCCACGAGAATGGGGTAATATAAAGATAGTTATAATGATAATCATAATAATGATATTAAAATAATAATATACAATATACTGAATGCACACAGAATAGTATAGTGGCTCAGTAGGTAGAGGAGTCGTTCAGAAACTGGAAGGTTTGAGCCCAACTCCTCCTGACCCTGTGTCCTAGAGCAAGACACTTAACCCCAGTGCTCCCGATGAGCATGGGGGCCTTGCGTGGCAGCCTCTGCCATTGGTGTGTATGTGAATGGTTGAACTATATAAGCGCTATATAAATGCAGTCCATTTACCACACACACACACACACACACACACACGTTATATTGGCCTCTGGTCTTGTACAGCCGAATTATAGCCTTTAGCAACCACATTCTAGCTTGTGACATATTGATACACTTGATAAATGGATAAATTTGATTGGATATATGATTTACTGGACTTCATATCAGCTCAACTTATGTTGACTCGTCATTTTAACATGTTTAACCCCTAAAATGCTCAATATCTTCTACAACAGACGCAATGGCGAAATATAAATGTCTACCTTTTAGCAACAGCGTTTTTGTTAGGGAACACTGGAATGAATAAAAAACCCTTTGTAATTAAATGTCATTTACAAAAAGACATTGTACCATACTGAAAGCTAATATTTTGTCACTAGCAACCTACATCTGTTTTCTGTCAAACACTGTTGCATTTTCAGCTCTGAACAAAACCGTTCAGGAGTTTTTCTGGTCTGAACCGCTCTGGTTCGGGCATAGTCGCTCCACAACAGAACAAGTCCAGACCGAACTTCCCGACCTCAAATGCTGTGGGCAGAATTAAGTTTGGCTGGCATCCTGGCTAGTTCTGTACAGCTCTGGAAAAGATTAAGAGACCATTGCACATTTTGCAGATATCATCCTACAGTTGCTGAGTGGCATTCAAATGAGTTGATGGTCATATTCAAAATGAACAGACCACTAATAATTTGAATGACCGTCAACTCGTTCAAATGTCACCCAGCAACCGTAGGATGACAAACGGAAAATGTGCAGTGGTTTCCTTCCTTTTTGCATTTGTATTTGTCCCTCATGCTTGTATTCTTTTTATATGCTGTTATCTGTTCTCAGATCGCAAAGCAGAGTTGCCTTGAGTGTAAAATGCACTATACAAATAAAGTTGCACTATACAAATAAAGTCTTGCTTTGCCTTTAAAGACAATTATTTCATTTGTCATTTGCTTTTATTTGTTACTGTTACTATTCTTTGCATTTCTGTGAAAGCACATTGAATTACTTTGGTGTATGAAAGGCATTATAATAAATAACATATAGTCTGTGTGTGTGTCCTTTTAAATGAAAAGAATATGTCCATACACTGATGTGAAGCAGATATCTTGATGGGTTGATGATATTTTTCAAATACATTTTGAATTATGTATAAAGATGTTTTTGTTTCAATTTACTTGACGGTATCTACATAAAAGTGGCATGACACTGTCATGAACAAGGCATAAACATTATAAACAAGTATGTTTATGACATACAGAGGCGGACAGAGTACACAGCTTCATTACTTGAGTAAAAGTACAGTTACCCTTTGCTAAATTTTACTCAAGGACAAGTAAAAGTACAACAGTCAGATGTCTACTTAAGTAAAAGTACTGAAGTACTTGTTTTTAAAAGTACTTGAGTATCAAGAGTACAAGAGTAGCCTACATTTTCTAAATATTGCATTACTACTGCCACAGTGCTTACATTTATGTACAGAAACGTCCTACATGGAGTTTTGAAAAATGTTAATGTTAATAGCTTGGAGAATGTAAAAGGAATTGAAAGTAAAATCAAGTCATTTTCATCTTTTTACCATGTTGCCAGGGATGGGCAGTATTTCTAATACATGTATATAAAATACGTTTTTCAAATACAAAATACTATTTTGTAATTGAAACACTTGAAGCGAAAACTATCATTAACTTGTTCAGAAAATTGAAATAGTAAATAGAGGTGGGGCCACAGGTAGGCACATTCCCGGGATGGACCTACTGCGTCTTCATCCATTGTTTCGTCCATGGTTTCATCTCTTATCTAAATCTGACCATGGAGTTGACTTTGCCGGAAAGCTGAAGGTGATTACTGATAGGCTGTCCCAATCAGTGGCGCCTGCACAATCCAATCACGCACACACACGAGGGAAACAACAAATTGAGGGTTGAGATTTTTCTTTTTTTCCTTTTTTTTTTTTAGAAGAAGTAACGGTACTCACGGTTATGGATAGAAATGTAGTGGAGTAAAGAGTACAATAATTGCCTCTCAAATGTACTTGAGTAAAGTCATGAATACTCCCCAAAAATGATACTCGAGTAAAGTACAGATCCCTCAAAATTGTACTCAAGTACTGTACTCAAGTAAATGTAGGCTACTCCATTACTGTCCGGCTCTGATGACATAACGCTTCCGTTACTCACTTCTGTCAAGTGTCATTCGTTTTTTTTTTCATGACAAGTTAGGGTTAGTGTCATTCGGTTTTTGCCATGACAAGTTATGACAGTGTCATGTCACTCTTATGTAGATACCGTCAAGCAAAGTGTTACCAATGTTTTGAGCATTCTGTCCTTCAGTTCTATGTCCAGCCCATCGAGACTGTTTATTTGGTTGGACCTGTGCTTGACCTCAGAAAAAGAAAGCACTCACAGGGAGGCTATGCATCTTTTCCGTCATTACAGTAAAGGTTTTGTCTTTTAAAATGCTTTTTATACACTGTTTGTTGCATTGTAATAACTGAGAATATTGGTCAACTTCTGCTGGAAAAACTGTTTTGTAGCAACCGATTCTTTAAACGAACACCCAGCAACCGGTCCTTTAAACGAACACCCAGACCGGAAACCAGCAGCGGTCATATCAAAATAAGAGCACAATATGAAACACATAAAACCATGTCATGGAGACATAACATACATCTCTTAAAACATGATAACCGGAGAGCTAGGGACCTTGAATGGGAGAACTCCAAAAGTTTTTTTCTAGAATGCAAAATTGCAGATACTTCCTGTGCCTGGGCCGGGCGGTATTAATAATGCATCCTTCAGGCGACGAGGACCAACTAGTCTCCCCACTAGACACTGTTCAGTATGTGATGCTGTGTAATTATCCTGAAAGGTATTTGATTCAAATAAGCATTCAGGTGCCTCAGGCATATCGGTCTAAGTCCACTCTCTCTTTTCGGCATGATGAAGTATCTGCTGTAAAACCTTTTCTGTATGTCCTCCACAGGGACTGGCTGATGCTTTGCGGCCAACTCACTGATCTCCTCTCTCAAGATCGCAAGGTGATTGGGGGAGGGGTGGCTGGGAGCAGCGGGTAGGACTTCTGTGCATGCCCGCCAAGCGCTGAAGTGAGTGGTGAGGCATAGAATTGTAGAATTGAGGGAAAGTAAGTGCTTGCCAGAGTTCACAGAGCTTGCCAGAACTCTCCGGACATGAGTGCATCCACAGGGGCTGGAGAAACCAGAAGTGGGTTTATAAAATATAGTTTGTGTGTGTGGGGGGGGGTTGTCCGACATGTATCAGCAAGCCCCACACACAGCACTCGGCCAACGGCGAGTATGACGGCACGAAGAGCAAAGTCCAGAGCGCTCTGCAGCTCGGTGAGCATGTCAGACATCTCCGAGGCCGGGATAACGGTGTTTAGTGCTCGGCATGGCTGCCCCACACACACGTATGCCCTCTCAGCAAGAGAGAAACAGTGATGCCACTTTGCTTCATCAGCAGGGAAGGCTTGCCACTGGCCCACAGGCCATGTGGGGCGAGGTAGAGGGCCACCGCCACCTCTACACATAGCAAGGAGGTATACCTGAGTGCAACAACTCCTTAAGTTAGAGTGGTCAGTGCCTTGGTAGGCTAATTGTCGAGCCCACCCATTGAATGGGTAGCAGCTTGGCATGAAGCTGTGCACAGGCGTTAGCAGGGCTTTAAAGATTAAAAGACAACATTTTGCAAGTCTTTTTTCTGGATTTGAAGAGTCAAATAAGAATAGATTATTGGTAATCTGAAATTGGTATCTGGTCAGACCACACCCAATTTTAAGGCTTGAATGTCAAACTCTTTTATCTCAAATCTGCAACTAGTTTCTGTAAATGTGATAGAGCATATGAGTGCGTCAAACTATGTTACTGTGCGCAAACTGCTCGATTAAGAGGGATTCTCCACACTCGGACACCATTGAACCTAGTGCCACCAATACCACCAACACTCCTGCAACAGCAAATGAGCATAAACTCGACCAGTAGGGTTTTTAGACACTGCTGCATAAGAACTTCTGTCTGCCTCTCCACCCTCTCCATGTTTGGGTACTGTCTGTCCACTAGCCACTTTTTACCACTGTCTTACTGCCTCACTGTTTGCGTGCTAAATTAGCACATATGCATAATCCCTCCCTCCATCCCACAGCCGGATTGTGGCCACACTTATACCTTTACTTAATATAGTTATATATAGCACCTTACCTTACAAAGCACAGAGAATCACAGGCTCAGTCCCTGACTCAGTCATTGCAAGTGCCTCATGATTAATCACCCACTATGTGGATACTGTTTTTAGACTTGATTTAGATTTAGTGTTATTTAGTTTAATTTGTATTTTAGTATATTCTTCATCTTCTACTGTTCTTATTGCTTAGTTGTGTTTTTATATTAACTACTTTTTTCTGCTGTAAGTGCATGTTGTGTGTGATGTCTGTATGCTGAGACCCTGAATTTCCCCTTGGGGATCAATAAAGTATTTATCTATCTATCTATCTATCTATCTATCTATCTAATCTATCTATGAAATGTTTCGACGTGATCGCTCGCCCTCACTCACTAACCGTGTCAGTGTCAAAGCTGACGGCAGGCGGCATTTGTGCAGGCAGCTACAGATACTGTTTCTGACGTGATTTAACATAATATTTTGATCGAACGGGTTGCACAAATCTGCACATGATTAGGGAAGTGCGGACTGCCTTTGTAACATGATCGAACATAATATTTTGACTTCCCAGGGTCCCTTACTGGTCCTGTGCCCCTGGGAAAGTGTCCAGTTGCCCTATAATCCGGCCCTGGTTTGTCTTTTGCGTTCAGGTCAGGTTCAGGTGAGGAGTAGCCTAGGTGTATTCAGGTGAGGAGAGCTCTAATTACAAATATCAAAGGCATACATGTGGGTCAAATACAGGCTCTTCTATTCTGCCTCATCGTAATGCTTTGTTTTTTGTGTATCCATATCACCCGATGCTCGTATTTAGGTCATTCACGTGTATGTCACCATAGACTGTATAAAATAGGTGCTGACTTGCCTGCCATGCACTTTAACATCAGCTGTTCTAAGACGGGGCTGCACAATAGAATGTTTGGTCTGCCAGGAGGAATGTATAATGTGACCACCCCCGAAAGGGCGTGAGCACCTGCTGCATGGCAGCACCTTGAGTCAGCCTTACCATACAGCGCCTGCAGTGGGGGAAAAACGAAATTGTATTTTACCTCATCGCTCGTATTTAGGTCATTCATATGTTGACCATACAATATAAAATAGGTGCTGACTTGGCTGCCAGGCATTCCTTTTCCGGCTGGTGCAGCAGGTGGCATATAGGCTACTTGTATAAACCTATAAACCCAGACTTTGCTTGCAGTTGCAAATAACAAAAATCAAATATTTTTATGTGAAGTTACAGAAGAGAATTGACAGCTAGCTTCTTCTCTTTCCTTCGACTTGATTTTTGGAAAAAGCGGTGACATATTTGGCATATTTCTATTTTTATTTAATACGTTTCATTTGTCATCAGGGATGGAGGTAGCCTATTCAAGATCTCAAAATCGTCTTTGGGCAAAGGCTATTTAAATTAATTTGGCCTCGGACAGATAGAGGAGAAAAGTAGATGTACCGCAAAGTGGTGCAAAATATGACCGCAGTCCTGCACATTTTCACCGCAAAAATAAATCACGCTTCTCAATTTGTCTCAATTGCAACTTTTGTATGTAAATGAGTATGCATGTGTACGTTTGTGTATGTCTCTGTGTGTGTGTGGGGGGTAATTATGGGGTGTGTGTGTGTGTTTGTGTGTTCACTTGTGAGTGTGTGCTTGTGTGTGTTTGTGTGTGTGGGGGGGAATGGTGTGTGTGTGTGTGTGTGTTTACAGTATGTGTGTTTATGTGTGTGTATGTCTGCTTGCCTGCGTGTGTGCATGCATGTGTGTGTGTGTGTGTGTGTGCATACCCTGGGACGGCGGAACGCATGGGCATTCTGGGCAATTAATCAGGGCGCCAAACTACCAGGGGCGCCACAGCGCGGCAAGCTATAGGCTACAACAGAGGTCTTCAACAGGGGGTCCGTGACCCCCAGGGGGTCCGCAGAGCAGAGGAGTCGCAAAATCTACAATTTTTTTTATTTTGTATGCCATATATATAGTAGGGGGATCTCTGCTCTGGCTCTCCATCAGTTTGGGGGTCCCTGGCGTGAAAAACGTTGAAGACGATCACATTTCACTTTATTGACACCCCACCTCCCCTTCTCCCAGGTATATGGTTCCTGGCGTTTTGCCTGTTAATTAGGACTGCAGTGCCTCTATACTGTACCGTGCATCGGCAGTCAAATGGTTCAGCTCTCTGCAAGCTCAGTGAACCAACACAACCAAACTGTGATGCAGACTGGGCCATCAATGTAAGAACAACTCTCTCTCTCTCCTATACATGTAAAGTATACATGCAATAAGCCTGGCTATAAAATGTTGCTGTTAATGTGCGTTTTCTCTGTGTTAAGGGTTATGTTGTGGCCCATGAGGACGATGTGGACAAGTCTATAGTTCTTCTGCGAACAGCAGACTCTCTCATTCTTAAAGATTACTATGTCAACATCACCTACATGGTGGACTGCTCAAAGGTACGATGGTGTAAAAAACCTTTGCATAATTTGAAATGGCATTGATTGGCTTTGAAGTGTCGGAATCAGGTCAGATGTTGGAATCACCAAAGTGATTTTATTTAATGTTACAATTGATTTTTTACAATAAAATGCTACACGATTTTTGCATATTTAAATTTACAATTCAACAACAAAAGTTATAAAAAAAAAATGCATAAAAAAATAAATACAATGAAATAATTTCTCTTTCTTTCCAATTTTTTGACAGGGACTCCGTGAAATCCCCTGCAATGTTAAGTAATTGTGTACCTTACAATTGCTATCGTTCTGCATGTTTAGATCACTAGCCTCTTTTAACATCAGACTGATTGTGGTACACACTTTTTGAGAAATGGAATGAAAACAGATGAACATGTGTAGCTTCTAGGGCCATGTGGCCTGTGTTTATTCTCTTGTGTTGTGGGGGGAAAAGCACCACGACTAGTTGGGTCTCACTGTGTGTCTTATTGTTAGACACATACTCTTAATCACACTAACAGTAACATTCCCAGAAAGAGAAAGGGAGAATTACCACTTAGATCTTTTCTCAAAGGGACGTATGGGATGTGCAGTATGTTATGATTGCATAATGTAGAATGGAGCAGGATTTATTGTACGAGTCTATTAACTGGCTTAATCATTGTACCCTGCGTGGTGAATGATTAGGTGATGTGGCAATTTCAGTGTGGGGCAAGAGCATAGAAGTCCTCTGAGGCTCAGCATACAAGGACTAGTAGTGACACACAGGAGTTTCCAAAAGATAAACACAGCTCATTCGTCCCTGCTCCATGTGTACTACAGATGCTGTCTCCTCAGGACCGAGTGAAGCTCCATGAGGACGACAAGCAGATATGGAGGGCTTTCTTCGCTGTGACGGTCGTCGTCTTGCCTCTTTCAGTAATGATCTGCTGGTGGAAGAAGAAGGGGTAAGAAACTGATTCATCTGAAGGGCGGAGTCCACTGGCAGAGTCCACTGGCGGAGTCCGATGCTGAAGGGCGGAGTCCACTGGCGGAGTCCGATGCTGAAGGGCGGAGTCCACTGGCGGAGTCCACTGGCGGAGTCCGATGCTGAAGGGCGGAGTCCACTGGCGGAGTCCGATGCTGAAGGGCGGAGTCCACTGGCGGAGTCCGATGCACTTCTTGCCCTTACGGTCCTCTGTAAGTGTAATCTGATTGGCTGTTGAAATCAAACAGGTTCTGCATGGTTACTTTAGGTAGATTTGGTTGTAGTAAATGAGTCATCTTGCATGTTGACTCACGATATTTAGAAACAAGACATGCACTTATCCATGTTGACACCATTTTACTACTACTACACTGTAAAATGTAATTTGTTGGCTTTACTTAAAAACTTAGGAAACCGATTGCCTCAAATTTTTGAAGTAAAGTTGACAATCAATTTTTAAGTTGTTAGCTGAAAAGAAATGTGTTAAGACAACTCATATAATGGTAGTACACTTGAGTACAGTTAACTGAAAAATCATTAGTTATGACTAAAAAAAATAGACAAGTTATCCTTACAAGGCTAAATGTTCACAACTCTAAGTCAGATGTAACATTTCATGACTTTTCCCTGACTTTCCCTGACAAACAAACTGAAATACCATGACTATATAATGAATGGTACAATATAAATATTCAAGAATCTTTTGGGTAAATATTTGGGAATCTTTTGAGTTGGAGATGAATAAATGGGCATTGAATAAACAAAGTTGGGCTAACCACAACTACTCAAACAAGCAGGAAAGTTAATAACCAGATATAGAGTATAGAGAAGTCAAAAGAGCACAAACCTCTCTAATTAGGATAAAATAACAACAAACAATCAAATACACAAATAAATAATATCAAATAAATGCAACCTTTGTTCATGATTACAGACTGTACCTTTAAGTGTTAAAGGGCCTATGGCAATTACAAAGTGCTTGGTATTATATGAGGGCCATATCTCAGTTTCATAGGAATGGGTGTAGGCCTACTACTGTTAGTCTCAAGGTTTTTGAGAGTGATGGTGATGGTGAGAGGGATTTATGGTCACATTTATGGTTAGATTGATGTTTTTTGGATCCAGTGAAATCGCTACCTTGGAAATGCCACGTCATGGCATGGATGGATCACCACATAAAAATTAAACAGATTAATTAATACATGGGAACAAATTCTAATATAATACATTTTTTCCATTGTCCCATAGATGTTTCCAGAAGGACCAGAAGGGAGGAGAGGAACTGAAAAACCCTAAGCCATTGCAGGGGGGCCAGCTGAACGATGGCTGGGGTGATGAGATAAAGATGCAGCCATCTAGCCTGGCGGGGCCATCCTATATCATTGAGATGTATAGTCTGGCATCGAACCAATCACCTCGCTTAATCCAAGGGGCGGGCAGAGAATTGTCTTTCAAACTGCCTAGGCATGCAATAGGCCAGCGCTACGACCATATCCGTATCCGGTCGGCAAAACGGCAAATACATCCTTCTTCGAAAGTAATGACTTAAGTGCATTGTGTTGCTCAACTTTCAAAGAAAAGCACAAGTCCAACTCCTCCAAAGTTGACGCCAACGCCGATTCAAACAACCGCTCTTCGTTCGCCATAGCCACCTTCCTTGTTGTTCACAGTCGCAGGACTGTCGTTATCCTGTTAAGCCCGCCTTAAGACTCTCTAACAAAATAGAGCGCTGTGATTGGAGAACATCCACGGTGCTAAGCCAATAGAAATCCCTATGGTTCGATACTAGACGTACAGGCTGAGCAAATTAATTTGCCGCCGCTAGGGTGCGTCTAGATTTCTAGGCTAGCAGCCATCTTCATTGTGTCAGTAACCTCCTGTCCAACAGGGGTGATGAGATAAAGATGCAGCCATCTTCATTGTGTCAGTAACCTCCTGTCCAACTTCTATTTCAGTATCTTAACTTACATACTGTGTTGTGCAATGTGAGCATAACACAGCATCTTTTTAAAAAAAAATCTGTTTTTCTGAATTAATCATGCACGTAAATGGCTTAAAGTGATCAAACTGAATTCAGGCATTTATGATTTCAGGCCAGCTTAGATTAAACAGTTAGTTGTGAAAGATAATATGACACATTAGTCTGATGAAATAATGTTAGCTTCTAGGTTTTCAGTAGAGGCTTAGTCTACCGAAAACAATAGCAGCAAGCTAAAATTAGCAATAAATGGTAATATTGTAACTAAGTACACATAATAAAGACTAATATTTTAAATTAGCTGTCTAAAACGATTAATTGTGTTTATATGAATGACTTCAAGAGGCTCAACTTTACACTGACAACCTTTTTAAGACAGAGTTAAGGTGCAGAGTTGTCTTAAAGTTACAAGGAAAATTGAGAAGAAATGTAAGAACTTTGTTTTTTGAATAATCTCATTTGTTCTTAAGTGTTTTCTTAGGAAACATCTCAAGAAGAAAGTTAAGAGAAAACATAAGAACTTTATTCGTGAATATCAAATCTTTTTAAATTTGTTCTTAAGACAAAAGATAAGAAGAAAGCGCCACTTAAGAAGTATTTTTGTCTAACGGTGTGTTTCCACACAGCGAAACACCTCGCGATTTTCGCCAGCTTAAATTTAAGCCTGGGCGGACGGCTAAACCGCTAACCTTTTGACTGCAGTGTCTAGCCAGTGGTGACAAGCGAGCTAATTAGGCTAATCAGCTAATTCAAACTTTTAAGCACTTAATGAAGATATCCAGGGGTCTTTATGCCTCGACTAAGTTGATGTTGCCTATAAACAACAATTCATGTTCATAGGAACAACAAGGTCAATAAGACATAATATATTTCATACCTGTGTTGCAGCATGTAGCCTAGCTGTCTAGCTAGGTTTACAATGCAATCCAATGTCCTAAAATACTAGCATTTCGCCTGTCAGCTAGCTAAAAAGATCGAGTGCTTAAACTAACATATATAGTGGTCTATTTAGTGGTGTATGTGCTCTGACACAAGTTCGTGTGGCATATAAACCACAATTCGTGTTGATACAAGTGCCAATGTTCGTGTAGAAACATTTTAATCACATACAAATGTTCGTGTTACAGCTCAGGTAGTCCAGGGCTGCCAACTTTTCAAAAAACCTTGGAGTGAGATTTGGTGGGGCCAACCAAAATTTTGCTGCGGAAATTTTTGTTTGGCTCATTCAGCATTATACCGTACAGTAAAAAAAAAACATCAGTGGTTCTCAGGTGTAGGGACCAGGCATGGACAGATTATGAACTTTCTGGCCCCTGGGCCCACATGTATTAAGGGCTCCCCAGTAATTGTCGCATATGTGGAAGAGGGGTTTGGGGGTCCTCCCCCAGAATTTTTTCATTTGTTAGATGTGATTTCCTGTATTCTGGTGCATTTTGGTAGCTTAGAAATCTAGACACACCCTAGCGGCAGCAAATTACATTTGCTTCTAGGGCTAGTCTAGCAACTCTCCGTTGGCTTGTGAGCTCGAAAAATTAAACTTCTATCAGGCCAATCAAATCGTCTATAGAGTCGTTAGGGGGGCATAACAGAATGATTGATGGCAGAGTTGCAACGGTTTGGCTTGAATTCCCTGCTACTTGAAAACAAAGAAGATGGATATTGCTGTTGGCCAACAGTGTGACACGAGTTAAGCTTGTTTTGAGATGGCAAACGTTTGAACTAGCCAACTAGCTCCGCTAGTGGGAAAACGCACGGGACTCAGTGCTGTCCTATTGCATGCAGAGGGAATTTGAAAGACAACCGATTATCCCGCCCCTCAGACTGAGCACTGCGAACGGTGAGTGCCCAGACCCTACATTTTAATGTGGGTCTGCCTCGTCAGGCTACCATTTTGGGGATGGCCAATACTAAATTCAATCAGATTCATAGCCTACATCCTGATGTGTTGATATTGAGGCAATGATTCCATGCAAAGGCTTGGGCTTCAGGGCCCCCCTGACACCTTGGGCCCCTGGGTCTGGGCCCGAAATGCCGATGCAGTAATCCATCCCTGGGACCAGGGTCCCAGAGTTAAATGAACATTGGTATCAAAAAGGATCTAGCCTACTACTAGGACCATGGGGGGTTTGGGGGTCCTCCCCAGAATTTTCTTCATTTGTTTGATGTGATTTCCTGTATTCTGGTGCATTTTGGTAGCTTAGAAATCTAGACACACCCTAGCGGTAGCAAATTACATTTGCTTCCAGGGCTAGTCTAGCAACTCTCCGCTGGCTTGTGAGCTCGAAAAAATTAAACTTCTATCAGGCCAATCAAATCGCCTATAGAGTCGTTAGGGGGCATAACATAATGATTGATGGCAGAGTTGCAAACGGTTTGGCTTAAATTCCCTGCTACTTGAAAACAAAGATGGATATTGCTGTTGGCCAACAGTGTGACACGAAGTTACGCTTTGTTTTGAGATGGCAAAAGTTTGAACTAGCCAACTAGCTCTGCTGGTGGGAAAAACATGGGACTCAGTGCTGTCCTTTTGCGTGCAGAGGGAATTTGAAAGACAACCGATTATCCCACCCCTCGGACTGAGCACTGCGAACGGTGAGTGCCCAGACCCTACATTTTAGTGGGTCTGGCTCGTCAGGCTAGCATTTTGGGGATGGCCAATACTAAATTCAATCAGATTCATAGCCTACATCCTGATGTGTTGATATTGAGGCAATGATTACATGCAAAGGCTTGGGCTTCAGGGCACCCTGACACCTTGGGCCCCTGGGTCTGGGCCCAGAATGCCCGTGCAGTAATCCATCCCTGGGACCAGGGTCCCAGAGTTAAATGAACATTGGTATCAAAAGGATCTAGCCTACTACTAGGACCATGGGCGTCGGAGGCATTGTGAAAGTGGGTGGGACATTTCAGAGGGGGGGTATGGGGGTCCTCCCCCAGAAAAAAATGTTTGGACTAGATGCAATTTCCTGAATTCTGGTACATTTTAACAGGTTATTTAGATACTTCTATATAACAAAATAAAGCCAGCCTACGAAATTAATAAAAAGTAAATCATGCATAATTTAAAAATAACTCAATAGGCTACTTGGCTACGCAATAAGGTTTCCATTACAGCACATGAGACGTTCAATGAACGCATGAAAGCGGATGGTTTGTTTGAAATCCCTTGACACTCTTTCAACTACATGGAACGTAATAGTGATCATCAAATACCTCCCCAGATTTCAGTGCCCATCAGTCCGAACATTTAACAATATAATCAAACAGTCCAAAAGTAAATTAAATATCAAACTAAACCGAAAATGTCATGCTTTTGAAGGCCTACCAGTATGCCGCTCCAAGAAACGCATGTCTCAAAATAAAACTCTCGATAAGAAATAAAGGGCTGTCTCGAATACAATCCTGCCCCTAAAGGCCTGTACTTTGTCTTAAGACCCCGGCCATAATTTGAGGATTTACAGTATCTAAGTAGACAAACTGGCTTCAGATATCCAACCGAGTGAATAGAGATTGTGCAGTCTTAGCTGTGGTTAGTGACGTGATGCTGTTAATGGGGAGTTTTACATAGCCTAGCGTAAACCTATAGGTTATTATTTTACATTACCTATAAGGCTTTTTAGCTTATCAAAAGTGAGGGGATGACTGATCTCTTCAACACCGGGGGATTTTGCGCTTGTCACTGTGTGTGTGACAGAAGAGGAATGGGAGAATGCGGTAACAAAAAAAAAAAAGTTTGAGTGATTTACATAAAATGGGAGAATCCAATGAAAATTACAATGAAGCACTAAACAGATGCTGAAAACAGCACTGGTATTTCGCACGGCAAAAAAGTGTGTGTGTGTGTGTGTGTGGGGGGGGGGGGCATCAATCAGGTGCACTTTCAAAATAAATTCAGAGGTCAAACTTGCTTATTTTTATGGAAATATTTGTGCTGTAGCCTAGGCTATTTTGCACTTCAGAATTATAACCGTGCACACACAGGTGGAATAGTTATGGTGATATTGCAATAAGTTCACAACCACAAAAACATATGCTACATTTCACAGTTCAGAAATGTTCAAAAATGTGTGTACATTTCAGCACTCAATGAAATTATGCAGAAGTGGTCACCTGTGTTATTCAGCTGGTTTATTTAAGATAATATATTGGTCATTGTAATGGCCATAGCCTATAGCCTACATGCTATTCCTTTTTCAGGATGTACCCATATCTGCATGATGTGAATGTTTGCATATGGCTTATGTCAGGCTTTATATCAATATTTGTGTCTCGTTATTTGATTTTCTTCATATTTTTGCATTAATGTCACTAGGAAGCATGCCAATATAAATATATTCATTTATCTGTAATGGGATTGGCTGGAACCTGACAATATAAGAACCATGATGGTGGGATAATCTATGGCTGAGCAATTTACAAAAATGTATGTAGGCCTACTGACAAATAGTTTACATTAGAATACATTATAATTTCGCCCCCAATGAGGCTATGTAGAAATGTGTTGCAATTTCAAAACCGGATTACTCAGGAACCACTTATTGCACAGAGGCATGCTTTATATCCTCGTATTCGGTACGGTTTGCTGTTTATTGTGATATTGGGTTTGCCACGTGTTGTGTGAAGGGTTAGTGAAATATTAAACCGAGTGTAATGGGTGTGCACTGTGTGCAAAATCCAAATATGATTAGCCTAAATTGCACGTCGGTTCAATGTTAATTTTCTCGCTAACCATTTATCACAGCAACTTGGCGCTAATATCATTGGAAAGCTTAGATTCCGCACGTTCACCTGATGTGTGAGATCATATGTCTAGGTTTAGTTTAGTTGAACCTCATCTGCCAGGTATTTGACCTACCAGGTTGACACTTCAGCGTGAAAAATACTCAATAATACTCAAAGCATACCTGCAGCCGGGGAAATGCGGGGGAAATGCGCCTGGGACGGCTTCTGAAGTAGCATCGCAAATGAGAGAAAATTTAGAAAATTCCACAGACAGGGGGTGCTCTTGAACCCTCTCACCGTCTCTGAAAGCATAACCGTGGCTCAACAGGTAGATCTATAGATAGGCTAAACTCATTTTTCAGGCATCTGACCGACCGGGTTGACACTTCAGCGTGAGAAATCGGGGGTGTGGCGTGTGAGTGTGTGAAACTAATCAAATGCGTGTGTCTCACGGCCAATGCGTGAGAGTTGGCACCTATGCACTACAACCACCTCCCCCGTGTTCAAACTACGTGGCTAAACACAAACTCTCACTTTATGCTATTACCTACATGTCAGACAAACGTTCGTGGTCTACAGAAGTGGCAACAACTCACATTAAAAGTGTAAGGAGTACATGAAACATTCCACCTATCCAGACCACAGCGAGGGAGTTGTTCGCAACCAAAACCCAGCATGAAGTGCGCGGTTTGTACCGACCAGCGACAAGCAACTTGCGTACCAAACAATTTGGGAGAGCTTCTTTTGTGTTTGTCGGGAAGGAAGTTACGTACCCATGACCCCCAGCCCACACGCCCAGGTGATTGCAATTAGTCGTGATCCTGACCTGATCACATGTGCAAGTAGGCTACTAGCCTACATGGGGTGGTCGGGAGGACAGCTTCATTCGTCCCTCCATAGACGTTCAGCAATGGGCTGTTTTGCATCCATTACAAACAAGCAACGTGAAAGTCTAGGATTGGGGAGAGCGGTATGCCTCTTGTGCATAAGCATGAAGTTGAACATTTAGATGCAACAACTAAATGTTTAGAACACTTTAATATTAGGCCTACAATAAATAAATAAACCGCTATGACGTTTAGGCTACTTTGACCATCGCATTTATCGCCTGTAACTCCGTGATAAGGACCTAACAGCAAAGTATTTGGCTGAGCAACGTAGGTTAATATGTTCTATGTTTTGTCCACATGATATAGGCCTATGTCTAATCATTGTTGCACTTGTTGCACTTGTGACCAGAGCAGTAAGGAGGGAAAGAGAGAGGCTATAAGCCACTCCCAGTAGCCCGACTACGCCACCCTGGGCTTAGTACCCTGGGACTTCTTTAAGAGAATTTGCTAAGGAAGGTTTGACACAGGTCCGAAAGCACCAAGCAGACAACGTGAATTCCAGTCAAATCATAAGTTTATTAAATAACCAAAGGGGGGGGGGGAAGGGAGGAGTGTCCTGCAATAATACCTGAAACGAGTCAGAGGTTATGAAAGTACAACAATATTTATTATTGTTCTTTTATTATGATACAATATGAACAGGTGATTTCTAAAGTGGGGCCAGGCTCCACTGGAGCTAAAAAGATACAGCAGATGGGGGCTTACCTGAGGGAGACAGACTAACTGGATGTGTGTTCTAAGTTCCAGCCATCACACGTGCATACACACTGCAAGAAAGTGACTTACCAGTGACACAGCAGCCCACCGCAAGCAACAATGACACCACAAATGTGCAGCTACAGGGTCCCACCACCAGGTGACTAGCCTCCCTCAAAGAGGGCCCCACATCTGCCAAACAAACAAATAAAACAGCACCACAAGGGGGGAAAAATACAGTCAGCCAATACAGACGTTATGGTAGATAATGCAGGCACACCAGGACAAAAGAAATACAAACACACGCAAATGACAGCCAGCACCAGACAGAACCTAAGCAGTTACCAGGATGAAGCATTTGCCACTTATGCCCCGTTCCTCTCTACTAATGCGGCAAGCAACATGCAGGCTGAAATAAACGCCAAATAAATCCAAACACAGGCAGACGTAGACACTAAATGAATGCCCACAAAAAGAAAGACACAGAACGTACTTGAAAAACCGCACACAATTAGACTACACCAAAATAAAATAACTACAGACAAGACAGCAGCACGACCCACGCTATGCACCCCGCGTAGATGGAAAAGGCTGCGCTACCTGGACAGGACAGAAAAGACATTGAACATAAAGCCTTCTACTGCCGCCTAGAAAGTTACCCATTAAAGCAAGCATCGTACATACCTATGTTCGTAACTACGATTAGTGCACAAAGCGCCGTATGGGGAGCACTCATCCACGTTCAGCTACAGGCATACAAGAGAAAGTATTACGACTCAAAACAGAAAATAAACTACGAGCGATTTAAGACAAACATAGGTGCATACCTGTAGAATGAATAAGGGATGGTGTCTAACACACGGGCAGCAGGAGCAGACTAGCCGGTGACCACGAAGCTACAGGTGAAGACAAACATTGATTAAACCATGTTATTAGTCTGGCAGCAAACGGGAGTATTGCAACATACCTGATGACTAAATCCGCCACGCTAGGGGGTTAAACAGGCAGAGCTTACAACGCTTCTTCGTACCTGGGTGGTTTTATACTGTCCGGCCAGTAATCAGTGCGAACGAACTCCGGTGTGTAACTAATCACCACGCCCCCCTAGTTAGCGGGAGCAGGCCAGTGTGGGACATGTAGGGAAAACAGGGAGACATGGGGAAAAGACAGAAACAAGGTGAACTGGCTACACACTGTTTCATTCGTCCTCCCTTTCAATCGTCCCGAGCGGTCGTTCTCTCTCCAAACTAACTTTATTATGACCGCCGCGCAGCGAAGCGGCTTCTGAAGGTTTAGTCAGAATTTTTTTTTTTTTCTTTTTCGCATGTCCAAATTTCCGTCAAGGATTCCCGGGACACTGAAAGACCGTGGTAAACGAAACTTGGTGGGCATGTAACCCCATATGGATAGCATGGAACCATCGTTTTTCGTTTTGATCTGTAGCCCCCCCGCTGGACTGCACCCCCGAAAGGAGGGTAGGGCAGACACAGTTTTCTGTGAATATCTTGAGAACCGTAAGGTTAACGAGGACCATTTTTTTTTGTTTGTTGATTTCAAGGGGCCATGTCAACTCATTCCATAACCACTCATTTCATGTATAGCGCCACCTAGTTAAACACAAAAAAGTAAAAATGAGGTGTTGTAATCGCATCTGTGACCTAACATAGTCAAAACTGCACGAAATTGGAAGTGTAGGATCATTATGACACCCTCTGAATGCACACCAAGTTTCGTCAAATTCCGTTCATGGGGGGCCACACAATAAATTAATTTATGTTACTATACACCAACTGGCCTGTAGGTGGCCGGAGACAGTTTTCTGTGAATATCTCGAGAACCGTAGGGCCTAGGAGGTCCACCTTTTTCTTGTATGTTGGTCTTAAGGGGGCATGTCAACCCATCCCATTACCACGTATTTCATGTATAGCGCCACCTAGTTAAAAATTAAAAAGCAAAAAATTAGGTGTTTTCATCACAATATCTCTGGCTGACATGGTCAAAACTGCACGAAATTGAAAGTGTAGGATCATTATGACACCCTCCGAATGCATACCAAGTTTTGTGAACTTTCGTTCATGGGGGGCCTTACAATAAAATAATTTATGTGTACATTTAGTGACCGTACACCAACAAGGATTCCCGGGACACTGAAAGACCGGGGTACACGAAACTTGGTGGGCATGTAACCCCACATGGATAGCATGGAACCATCGGTTTTCGTTTTGATCTGTAGCCCCCCCGCTGTACTGGACCCCCCGAAAGGAGGGTAGGGCAGACACAGTTTTCTGTGAATATCTTGAGAACCGTAGGGCCTAGGATGACCAATTTTTCCGTATGTTTGCCTCCAGGGGTCATGTTAACCCATTCCATGTGCACACATGTGCATAAAACACCCCCCCCCCCCCCCCGTGCTGGGCCCCCCGAACTGCAAAAAAAAACAGTTTTTCCTAAATAACTACCTGAACCCACATCAACCTGGCCCATAATCACTCATTTGTGATTTGCTTCCTACAAGGACTGTAATTTACCGCAGCGAACATCTAATAAGGATAGGACGATGTTCACATGAAGTGTAATTCCCATTTCTTCTTGAAGCCGAAATAAATCTGAGGATGTTTATCGGACATGCTTGGTTTTACTGCAGATGCGTTAATCTTGTAATATCAATAAGGACCTAGGTAATGTTACCGTTAAGCGTTGGTTGAGTGATGGAGGCCAATTTGATTGATTGCATTTGTAGAAAACTATAAATGCGCGGTTATATAAGCAAATTGATAGCAGCACTGTTTGTATCTTTCGACTGTCATTTATTGCACGTGCTACAAAATCATTCTGTGCAATGGAAGATTTACCAACGTTACACCGGTCTGATACAGTTTTGCCTATACATGCGTGAGACTGAGACGCCTGTTTATTTTGTTTTAAGTGCGTGCAGGGTGTGAGAGGGGAATCGATGTGCTTTGATTCCAGCTTGGTAGTTGTAGTCTGTGAAATTAAAAAGCACGTATGTGTGAAGTATCCAAACAATGACACCTTCATTTCATTATGGCTGCTTTAGCAACACACCTTAAGCTACTGTGTAGTGGGTCCCATTTAGAAGTGGCTACTTCATTCGCTTTCCTTGACTCATGGAGCTCGCGGAATTTTATTACAACTTTTCGCCACAATATGGCAGTTTAAGTCCGCTTGATACTGTAAGGCGTAAGCCGTTGGTTTCCAAAGGAGATTTTATTTGTATCGCCAGCATAGCCTATTGACAATTTATGTTGTAAATAGGCCTACCTTATAATCCTACCTGTAGCTTAGGGAAGCTAACAGCTTTCTATTAGGATCTAGTTTGTTAGTTACAGTTTTGTCATAACTCCCTGATGCATTTTTGCATTTAGAATAGCCAGAGCGTGTATATCTCAATCGGAAAATTAAACAATATCGGGTGCCTATGGACTAGGCTGGGTGAACCCAGCCTGATCTGCCCGCTATTTATTTTTTGATTTCTTAAAAGATTGAGCTTGGTCTGATGAAAGCCAGACTAGCCATGGACCTCAGTTACACAATGCAAGGGAACATGAATCAGCCTATATTTGCACGAACAATAACGGACAAAAGCTCTTCAACTTTGGCCCGTTAAAATGTGTATGAACAGTCTAGCGACGCATTTCATCAAGGCCCATTTGGACATGTCAGTTATTTGCACCACTGGTTAAATGTAAAACAGCATTTCGTTTCAGACTACTGTTACTTAATTTGTGCATTAACAATAACGTTTTAGACTACTGTTACTTAATTTGTGCATTGACAATAAAGTATTACATGAACTAAAGATGACTAAAATCTTATGTAGAAGAAGAAACATTCACAAAAAATCCATCCATCCAAAAATGACCTTTTGTTTTTGATAGCTGTTGAAAACGGCATGGAACTGACAGAGATGTTTTTGTTTATAAATACATAAAAAAAAAAAAAAATAAATAAATAAATAACATTATGCTGATACCTTTTGCTTTTCCCAAATACAATGTAGCCTACAGGTGTAAGTGACCTTTCATCAATCCAGTTGCAATGGATGAACTGTGATGAACTGCCCTACTTGTGATTGTTTAGAGATTTTAAAGGTTTTATAACAATGCTACATCTTCTTTGGCTATTCTACAATCTATTCACCTTTTCAGCACCAGTAGGCTACTTTCTGTGCAGCCGCACACACACACTCAGGCATGCCAAACAAGCATACACAAAAGTTTCAAGAGTGGGGGATGGAGTAAAATATGGAGACAAATTGAAGTGTGATTTATTTTCACGGAACGGATGTACAGGACTGAGTGGCGGTCATATTTTGTACCGCTATGCGGTACATCTAGTTATTATTATTATTATAACCGCCGCGCAGTGTTTTGCATGTTCAAATTTCCGTCAAGGATTCCCGGGACACTGTAAGACCGGGGTACACAAAACTTGGTGGGCATGTAACCCCACATGGATAGCATGGAACCATCGTTTTTTCGTTTTGATCTGTAGACCCCCCGCTGGACTGGACCCCCCGAAAGGAGGGTAGGACAGACACAGTTTTCTGTGAATATCTCGAGAACCGTAGGGTTTAGGAGGACCATTTTTTTTTGTATGTTGATCTCAAAGGGCCATGTCAACCCATTCCATAACCACTCATTTCATGTATAGCGCCACCTAGTTAAACACAAAAAAGTAGAAATGAGGTGTTGTAATCGCAGGTATCAAGTCAAAACTGCACGAAATTGGAAGTGTAGGATCATTATGACACCCTCTGAATGTACGCCAAGTATCGTGGAATTCCGTTCATGGGGGGCCACACAATAAATTAATTTATGTTACTATACACCAACTGGCCTGTAGGTGGCGGAGACAGTTTTCTGTGAATATCTCGAGAACCGTAGGGGCGTAGGAGGTCCACCTTTTTGTATGTTGGTCTTAAGGGGCATGTCAACCTATCCCATTACCACTTATTTCATGTATAGCGCCACCTAGTTAAAATTAAAAGCAAAACATTAGGTGTTTTCATCACAATATCTCTGGCTGACAAGGTCAAAACTGCACAAAATTGAAAGTGTAGGATCATTATGACACCCTCCGAATGCATGCCAAGTTTCGTGGACTTTCGTTCATGGGGGGCCTTACAATAAAATAATTTATGTGTACATTTAGTGACCGTACACCAACAAGGATTCTCGGGACACTGAAAGACCGGGGTACACGAAACTTGGTGGGCATGTAACCCCACATGGATAGCATGGAACCATCCGCTGGACTGGACCCCCCGAAAGGAGGGTAGGGCAGACACAGTTTTCTGTGAATATCTTGAGAACCGTAGGGCCTAGGATGACTAATTTTTTGCGTATGTTTGCCTCCAGGGGTCATGTAAACCCATTCCATATGCACACATGTGCATAAACAGATACACACGCACACACATACATTCACAGTAATCCTACGTATGACACATACTCACACAGTAGACATATAAGCAAAGGCAAACACACAACCCACCCACCCACACACACACACATAAACATAAACATGTACACGCACATATGCACACAATTCAAGAATTTCTCAGAATTATGAACAGGAAAGATGGGGGTGGGGTTGTATAATATGTATTTTACATGTGAAATCTATGAACTAATCATGTTTTGGTACTTGCTGTCTAGCAGATACCAGTGAGAATTGAGTGTGCATAATGCAATTCAGTGAGACAGTTAGAATCATATATGCCTTTCAGCGTGACTTATTTTTGTGGAAAACATGTGCTGGACTGGGTGGCGGTCATATTTTGTACCGCTCTGCGGTACATCTAGTTCTCAAAATGTTGAGTTTAATGTCGACACGTCGAGATTAAGGTCGATACGTCAAGATTAAAGTCGATATTACATTTCAACTTTATTCTCGAAATGTCGAGTTTAATGTTGACATGGCGACTTTAAAGTCTACATATCGAGTTTAATCTCGTCATGGCAAAAATATTTTTTCCTGAAAAAAATTATTAGTGGCCCTAATACTCCGTCGTAGAATCCGGCCCATAGACAGTAAAAGAAATGGACGAACAGACTCCGTTGTTTTCAATGGGAGGGCACTGAGTCAAATAGAACGATTTTTCAGTTGGTCCCCCCAGTACTGCGCCAGCCCCACACTTAACCGTGGCGTTAGCCATAGAACTGAATCTTGTAACTCATATGATAGATACACAGAAATTCTTCTCACATTTCCTTCGCCATCAAAGTTAAACATTTATTTATGGATTATTATTAATATCATCCTCACCAAGTCGTGTTAATGTTGAAGCTACCATACATGATCATCTTCAAAACAGTCATGCTAAAACATAACAAAAAGTTATAGCCTTGAAGCTATCTTCTTTCCACTTTTCGACCTACGGTCAATCCATGAAAACCTCTGAAATAATTACTGCCGTTTTTTTTTTTTTTTTTAAATTAGGTTTACTTTTTATTATTATTAGGTTGCCTCTGTGTAATGCTTTACCTTAACATACGGTCGTGTATGCTAGGTTTTGCTTACGAGTTACCGTCATAGACAGTAAGGTGGACTGAGCTTCTCCAAACAATACAACAATACTCCCTACGGCGCGAAAGAGAGATTACGTCAAAGCTAGCTTCCCTCCAACCGATCAAGCTAACCATTCTTCTTACGGGTAACCAACGTTACGGACGAGGTAGTGGAGTCTGTTTTGCCTTTGTAGTGTTTATGTTGATTACACAAAAGCTACAATATCAGCACAGGATATATGTTATATGATCCCTCCAGCCTACGTCGATTCTTCTACTTCCGGGAATTCGCCTGCCCCCTTGATCCAGCCCCGTAGACTTTCGGTTTCCTTATCAAAGATTGATACCCAGGTAGCATTCTGACGTTGGCCCAACGTTAAATTTGGTTGGCTAGGTTGGGCTGACCTATGCAACGTATGCCCAACGTTGGGCCAACGTTGGTGGAGTTGGCTGTGTTTGGCTGACCTATGCAACGTATGCCCAACGTTGGGCCAACGTTGGTGGAGTTGGCTGTGTTTGGCTGACCCATACAACGTATGCCCAACGTACAATAACATATAATAATAATAATAATGATTAGTTTTATTTGTATAGCACCTTCCATACACAGAATGCAGCTCAAAGTGCTTTACATTTGGAACATTTAACACAATTATATAAATAATTAAATAAGAATAATAATAAAAATACAATTTCCTTCGTCCTTCAGCCATTCCTCTTCATTGCTGTGGCTGTTTATAATCCAATCAGCAACATATCAGAAACATGTATGACTTGTGATAGAGTAGCAACGGCTTTGCTAACAAATGCTTAGGCCTTGATGTGGACTCTAAGCATCAGCCTTAGTATGTTCTTAGTATTTGTTGTGATTACATGAATTTATATACAGGCGTATAAGGAACACAACGACGGAAGATTCAGTTTGTCTGTTGTGTTGTATCTAAATGCAATTTAACAATAGACCATATCAAAATCTTAAAATTTGGGGTAAGGTTGGTAAAGCCTATTCAAGTTTAAGTTTGCATATGTAATGTTGGTCTATGGTCATGCTTAATGAACAACGTCAACACAAATACAATTGTTATACTATGTAAAGCAGGGGTCTCAAATGAGCTGGGGGCCACTTCTGCCATCGTCATCTGATTGGAGGGCCATGTCAGTGTTAAAGAATAATACAAAAAAAAAAGAATGGCTATTTCTAATAGTACACAAAACTTTTTTTTAAAATCTTTTAGACACCTGTGCTAGCAACCTTAGCTTATAGATAAAATAATGATAAAATAAATATTCATACAAATGATAAAACAAACAAAAAGCATAAAAAAACAGGTATGTGTGTGTTTCACACCAGATAAAAATATTTTCCTCTCATAACTTATTTAAACAAACTTTAGGTGGCAGGGTTAAGAAAACAACACCATTGGATTTTGACATCAAAATTTCAAAAGGCTTGAAAGTGGTCAGAGATAAAGTCCTACTGTAAATGTAAAATCTTTGAGTATAAACAAAAGTTTATGAAAGAGGAAAATTTACCCATCTAATTTGCCACTGGATGGCAAGCACCTCAAATTATACACCTTTCAGTATACTGGATGTTGCACATATTTGAGCAGGTTTACTTTCTTGTTTGTCATATTAGGAAACAGTAGGCCTAAGATGTAAACCAACAATAGTAAACTATTAGTATAACCACAAACCGCTATTATAGGCCTACAATAAAAGTAGCCTGGTCAAATCAGTTCCTATCGTGGGTGACTTTGTAGTTCTTCAGAGCCTATTTTACTACCCCTGCTGTCTGTATCACGTCCATTACGGACACTATCATCATGATTACCACTGCCAACTCCAGGTATATTGGGCAGAGGGTCGAAATAAGCATGGTAGCCTATGCCTGGACACCGTCGTATACACGCATAAAGACGCACCTCCATCACTTACGCACCGTGACTACCACTGTCAATAGACGATCGATCGTAAATCTCCAAAATGCAGATATTCTCCTTCAGAATCAGAATGAATAGGTGAATAACATAGCCTACCCAAGACTTTATCAAACGTGAACGTTTTTCAACATTTGGTGTAGGCCTATTTCTGCTTCAATTTATGCAAAACTATGACCTGCATCGCTTCGGCGTCATTACAAACAAATGCACGTCTTGTCTTTCTCGCGTGTAATAAGTATTTCCTGAAAACTTTGTACAGCGAATTTGGGCTTGAATCGGAGCTCTGGATGTCTAGCAGTGGATGAGAATGGGATTTGTCACTGTACTTGGATCTATCGTCTATTTTAATCAATGTTGTTGTTTGTCGCAATTAAAAAAAATACCCTCAAGGGTCGAATTACATTATTATTTTGACATTAAGTCGCGGGCCGGTAGTTTGAGACCCCTGATGTATATAGCTATGCAGCAGATAGCAAGTAGGTCCTCTCAAATGCAAGAGCAGGCTAAGTTGAAATGAGAACCGTTAGATAACATTTAGCCCATGGCTAAATGTTTTCAACTGCTAGCAACTACTGCATATAAGTCTTTTTGTTGAACTTTGTTCATGTGTGTCTGTGGTCTGTTTTAGCTTACTTTGTGTTTCATACAACTAATACATTCCAGAAACATTTAATTGATAATCATTGTAATAAGTCATCTAAACAAACCTCTCCCAGCAGCAGGTCCCGTTTAACTTGCTATAGTAAACACACCGTATTGTATGGGTATCATACTCTGTCCTCGCTACATAACAACATGAAGACCACCTGAACATATGGATGCATTGGAGCATGGACCTAAAGAAGAGCGAGCTCTTCTAAGAGAACGGTGAGTGCGTGATATAGAATTGTATAGAATCTACCGTTATCTTCAACCGCTAGCCTTCTAGCTGTTACGTTACCCCAGCCAGCCAGTCCAAGGTAATCTGCTCAATTAATTTTTTTTTTTTTTTATATACATATATATATATATATATATATATACATAAAACCAATTTACTATCTTCACGCTTAGCAATCTGATGTAAATGTAATCTTATCATTAGAAGCTATAGGCAAGCCAGCAATTAAATGTAGATGAGCTAGCACCTACCTTTAGCCTGCTAGCTGCTAACAGTTAACGTTAGCTATTTTAACGTTAGGTAAACAATGGGCATTAGCTTCGTAGGCATATCAGCTGTAACTGTAACGTTAAATGTTAGTTATTTGTTTGGCCGCGATACTTACAGGGATACACACACTATGTCTGCAAACAACATTTATTCAGACAGAACACTTAAACGCCAGGCAAAGCCGAAGGGCTTTCGATATCCTTAGTGAGGTTAATGTCAATGCTGAAGCTGAATCTGACGCAGCCGACGATTTAAATATACCGGTATGCCTGGCAGAAAACGCCCCCTCTGATGATGTGTGGTCAGATGCTGCATCTGATTGGCCCATGTCCTATGAATCAGAGTCTGAAATTGAGTTTAATGTTGTTGACGATAACGTTATTGATGAATTTTGGTCATATGCTCTGACAGAAACTGACACTAGTGATGAAGAATCTGTTGAGTCTGCAGAGTGTCTTGGGGAGGAGCTCAGAGGTTGGGCAATAGACAGCCAAGTACCACAATGCCATCTAAATGGGCTCTTGGGCATCCTGAGAAAATATCATCCCCATCTCCCAAAAGGATTCCCCACTCTTTTAGGCACTCCAACTAATTATGAGGTCCAGCAGATTGCTGGTGGCACCATGCATTATTTTGGAGTTGAGAAAGGCATTAGGCATATATTACACCAGATAGACCCTCTCCCAAAGGCCATTCATTTACAAGTAAATATTGATGGACTACCTTTGTTCAAAAGCAGCAATCAGCAGTTCTGGCCCATTCTAGGCTTGGTAGAGGAAGACAAAACAAAGCAACCATTCGTCATTGCATTATATCTTGGGTCTAAAAAACAGCTTAATGTCAATCTGTTCCTGGAAACATTTGTGAATGAATATGGAAAGCTTAAATTAGAGGGTGTGGATGTTATTGGCAAATGTGTAGATATTCAAATTTCTAATTTTGTTTGTGATGCAAGTGCACGGGCTTTCGTGAAAAACATTAAAGCCCACAATGCATACCATGGCTGTGAAAAATGCACACAGGAGGGAACGTGGGCCGAAAATCGCATGACTTTTCCTGAAGTCGATTCACCTTTACGGACAGATGCGTCTTTTATTAATAAAGAAGATGAGTTTCACCATAAAGGGACCAGTGTGTTGACAGAGGTTGGAATTGGTATGGTCTCCCAATTTCCATTAGATTTTATGCACCTTGTTTGTCTTGGGGTTATGAGAAAGTTGATTGGGTTTTGGATGAGGGGACCGCTTCCTACTCGTTTAGGTGCTCATCAGATAGGCCTAATTTCTGCAGCTCTTGTGTCCTTTGCAATGACACTCCCCAGAGAGTTTGCACGGAAAGGGCTGCATCACTTGTTGAGGTAGATAGGTGGAAAGCGACAGAGTTCAGAACTTTTCTCCTGTACACTGGTCCAGTGGCACTGAAAGACCATCTGCCGAATGTTCTATACCACAATTTTATGCTTCTGCATGTAGCCATTAGAATTTTATGCTGCCCCTCACTGTGCCTCCAGTACTGTGATTTTGCTGAAAAGTTGCTGATCACATTTGTTGAGCATTTTCAATCTGTTTACGGTAATTACGTTGTGTATAACATACACGGGCTGACACATCTTGCCAATGATGCAAGGCAGTTTGGTGCTCTGCATAATTTCTCAGCTTTCCCATTTGAGAACTTCCTCTACACAATTAAAAAATGATTAGGACCCCTACCCAGCCCCTTCAACAGATCATCAGGAGATTGTCAGAAAAAGCAAGTGTCAGAGCGAAAAAAAGGGTTTTCAAGGATGGTTTTTACCAGGAACATAAGAATGGGCCTCTTCCATACAATGTGACGCAATTTACACAATATAAGCAATATATTAATGGTGGAACTTTGATTAATTTATCAGAGGGAGACAACTACATTCTGTTCAATGGAGACATTCATATAGTTAAAAAAATATTTTTAAAAGACAAGGAAGCATCACATTTAGTCTGTCTTAAATTCCAAAACAAATCATCTTTTTTTACCTACCCCATTGATTCATCAAGTCTTAATATATCCTTTGTGAAACAACCCGGGCAGTCATTGACTATTGTCCCTCTTCAGACTGTTACAAAAGTCATTCTTTTACAATATAAGGATGGGTTTGTGGCATATCCTTTACTGCATACTGCTTAATTGAGCTTCAATTAGTGTATATAGTTTGTAACACTAGCTATGTTTGTTTGTTTGTTTGTTTGTTTTATACTGTAGATGTATTCAATTGTTGTTTTCACGGAAAAAAATGAGACAGAGGTTATACCAAGTGACTGGCTGAGCATCGATAAAAAAAATTTCCTTTTGGCCCCCATATAATACTACTAAATGTAGAAAAGCGGTTGAAAAAAAATGAAACCCCTGATGAAGAATGGGAAGAATATATAACTGAATGGGTGGCTGAGTATGGTAAGTTATTGAGGAAGTTCCACAATGTTAAGAAATATAGAGAAATAACTATTCAAATCTATTGCTCAAAATTAAACATGCTCCTTGTGAGTTATGCCTATAAGCAGTTATTTTCAAATGTTCAGATAATAGGCTTAACAATGTTGTTTGATTCTATATTTAGATTCCTATGAAAAAGCCCGAAGGAAGCTCGTTAAGTTCTGCAAAGGCAATGGTTTGGAGTCGACAGACGAGGACAGTGTGCGGAAAAGAGTGTATGTTTCCTCTGTTCTCTGTTCTTCTTTTATAGCCTGACTGTGCTTATTTGCTACTAGTGTTCACTGCACCTTTAAAAATTTGATCACACTTAATGTGTCCAACAGACCATCATCGAAATATGTTGGATTTAGGTCTACATCAGCCCCTCCATCTGCAGCCTCAGGAAGACCTCCAGTTCAGGCCTCAACAAGTAGGCTCCACACAGGTAAACAGCACAGATGAAAACATGACATGTAAAGAAAACATACAGTGGTCAAGACTTTGGAATATCATGTATTGATTCTGTTTCTCACTGTTCTTCTCACTGTTTCTCATATGCAGAGACAATGGAAAGACCAAAAAAGAAATTCTGCAATAATGGAGCCAAAAGCCAGACCTTGCCAGCCATACCACCATTTCCATTTCCACCATCAACACCAGAGACAGTCCCAGATCTAAGACAAGATGGTACATAGAACTATTCCAAATATTTTATAATAGTTTACTTGGAGCTTTTATTAATTACCTTTTTAGTCTATAAAAGGGATTAGAAACTCTTCAACAACTTCTTAACAATTAGCCTTAATATCCAATGTGCTTTGATTTACAACCACAATTTAGATAATAAAAAAAAAGAACTTGGGACATCATGTAAAATGCTAAATAAAAACAGAATGTAATAATTTTCAAATTGAGTATGCAAAACAGTAGACACATGTTATATAAAGTTATATACTTTGTTTGTTTCAGAAAGAGAACTCCGACTCTTTCAGATGCTAGAGGAGATAAAAGGCCAAGTTAGACAAAATTCTCTTCTGCTTCAGGCAATTTTGAGAAGAGAGAGTGCCACTGAAGTCAGCAGTTTTCCAGATTTTGAGTTTCCGTTACAAACCTTCTTCTTCTTCTTCTTCTTCTGTCAGGTTTTATGGCAGTTTACAGGCAAAGTGTATTACCGCCATCTACTGGACTGAGATGCAATCAATTGGATGTTATTTCAAGGAAAATCATAAAAAAAAAAAAATAAAAAAAATAAATAAATAAATAAATAAATAAATAAAAAAAAAAAAAAAAAACCAACTAAACTAAATCCTATTTGCTAATTGTGTTTCTTTGATAAATGTGATGACAGCACTAGTGATGTTTCCTGATCTAGGCTCACCTAATAAGGTGTCTAAAGAGAAGGCTTTTCTTGGCTGCGTTCACTTCCCTCTTTAGCTTTTCTCTTTGTCTGGAGAATCTTAAGCATTTTAAAAAGAACATGATCTACATCCCTCTCATTCCACAAAACTCACATTTTCCAGTTGGATGTTTATTTACAACATGTAAGCTATTATTCAAACCAGTATGGCCTATTCTCATCCTTGTAAACCAAACCTCCTCTTGTCTGTTTGGGTACATAGGTTTGTTATTTAGGATATTCTTTTTGTATATTATATAAATGTCTACCTTTCTTCTCCTTATCCCATTCAGCTTGCCATATTAAGTTAACTTTGTGTTTGATGATTACCTTAACTTCTGATCTGCTGAGAGGAATGTTTAACTGAACTTCCTCTTCCTTAGTTGCCTCTTTTGCCAGCTTGTCTGCTTCCTCATTACCACCAACTCCTTTATGAGCAGGTACCCATACAAACTGGATTGATATTCCCTGTTGACTGATTGCAAATATGATATTATTAATTTCATTCAATAAATCCTGTCGGCATGATGATTCTCCATTTTGTATAGATGTGAGAGATGACATTGAATCAGAACAAATAACTGCTTTAGGGGCCTAGCTTCTTCTATCCACTGTAATGCAATAATAATAGCTGTCATTTCAGCTGCAAATATGGACAGATGGTCTGATGTTCTCTTTTTTAATAGAGATTTTGTGATCAGGGATATATGCTGCAATACCTGTTTTTACCCTCTGAATCTTTAGATGCATCTGTATAGACCTGTGTTGTATCATAATACATACTTCCTAGATATTGCTCTACGTTCTGATACACTCCTCCAGATTTAGCTATCTCTTTGGTTTCCATAATTACCATAGGAGAACAAAACAACCAAGGTGGAGTTCCTACCAGGGGCACAGTCTTACTACAATTGATACCATCTATTTCCAGTTGGTTTGCTATTTTATTACCATCCCAACCAAAGCTACAAATCTGGGATCTACCATATTCCCAACACTCGTTAAGAACTTTCTTAGTGGGGTGTGATACATCATGTTCCTTTAAATTAATCCAGTAAGCCATACTCAACTTAATACGCCTAAGGCTTAAGGGCATTTCTCCTGTTTCTATTTGTAATGCTGGTATTGAAGATGTTCTAAATGCACCACAACATATCCTCAGACTTTTAGCCTGCATTCTATTGATTTCACCAATCAATGTCTTAGATGCTGAACGATACACAATACATCCATAGTCTAACACTGATCTTATCAGTGCAATATAAATTCTTTTAAGGGACATCACTGACGGCTCCCCAGTTGTACCCTGACAAACATTTCAAAACATTAATGCCCTTTTTGCACCTCTCTCATTTATTTTCTGTATGTGTTCCTTAAATGTTAACTTGACATCAAACCACACTCCCAGGTACCTAATAACGTTAACTTGTTTTAATGATTGATTATATAACTTAAGTTCTAGTGTGGGATTTATTCTTTTCTTTGAAAAACAAATAAATTGAGTCTTCTCTATAGACAAATGAAAACCCCACTCACATGCCCATTTTTCTACCTTGTTAATAGCCAGTTGCATTTTGGTTGTAATATTATCAATATTAAGGCCCCTTTTACCCACAAAGCTCCATCATCCATATAATGCTCTATTAATTCTAATGTCGTCTATTGTATTGAAAACATCATTAATCATGATGTTGAACAGCACTGGACTGCATACACTACCCTGAGGTGTTCCGTTTTCTATTGAATAGATGTTAGAAAAATTAACCCCAACTCTCACTTCTATTGTTCTATCCTTTAAAAAGTCTCTAATCCAGTTAAACATCTTACCACTAATACCCATTCTATTCAGCTTAATTAACAGTCCCTCCTTCCATAGCATATCATACGCTTTCTCTATATCAAAGAATGTTGCTAAGACTGATTCTTTACTGACTTGCGCTTTCCTTACTTCATTTTCTAGACATACAACAGGGTCCATCGTAGTACGTCCATTACGGAACCCACTCTGGTGTGGGGAGACAAGACCTCTTTTTTCAATTTCATACATTAGTCTTCTAGTGATCATTTTCTCCATAAGCTTACATAAGTTAGATGTTAATGCTATTGGCCTGTAACTTTTAACTTCAGTCTTATCTTTCCCTGTTTTCCCAATAGGAACCACTACAGAATGTTTCCAGCCCAAAGGCAATCTTCCTTGCTCCCAAACCTTATTGTAAAGACTTAAAATTATCATTTTAGCCATATCATCGACTTCATTAATCATTTTATAACATACACCATCCTTCCCCGGTGAAGTATTCCTAACCCCATTTAACGCTCTCCTAAGTTCAAATAACGTAAATTCCTTATCTAGTACACTCTCGTTTATTACATGTTTCCCCAGTAGCCCTTTACTCTCATCCATAACTTTAACTCTCCAAGACAATTCCTCATCAGTTAGGTTTTTGAACTATGAACCTTAACAAAAACTTTTGCAAGCATCTCTGCTTTCTCTTGATTAGTTACTGCCTCTTTATCATTATTTTTAATTACAGGTAGAGAAAATTCCTTCTAATGCCTCCCATCTTTTTAATCATGCTCCAAACATCACCCACTTTGACTTCTGCTCCTATTTTACCACAAAAGTCACGCCAATATGTCCTTTTAGCTTCTTTTTATGACTCTTTTAACCCTTGAGTGTAATTTTTTATATTCCATTAAGTTGGTATAGGAATGATTTGATTTAACAATTTTGAAAGCTTTATGTCTGGCTTTAATTGCTTCCTTACAATCATCTGACCACCAAGGTACCATTCTTCTTTTCCTCATCCCAGAAGATTTGCCAAGAACCTCCTCCGGCTGACTCACATAAAATATTTGTAATTGTTGAATTTAACTCATCAACATCATTACTCATTTCTGACATTATTCCCATTAGCCTGCCACTTGCCTTCATGCTATATAACCCCCAGTTTGCTTCTTTCATTCTCCATCTTGGAAACCAATTCTCTTCAAGGCACACATTTTGATTTCTAATACCTAACCAAATAATATAGTGATCACTGCCAAGAGAATTTTCACTAACCTCCCATTCACTTACCCCTGCTATCTGATCAGATACTAATGTAAGATCTATTGCTGATCCTGTTCCATGAGACGCATCATACCTAGTATTCCTTCCGTCATTTAAACAAACCAACTTATAATCATCCATAAACTCCTCAATAGTGCTCCCATTTTCATCCACCTTAGTACCTCCCCACAGAGTTTTATGTGCATTAAAATCTCCACATAATACTAGCTTCCCATTTCCCTCCCTCACACATATTGTCTAGCATTTCTCTCAGGATTCTTTTTACAAGGGTTATAAAAGTTGACGATTTTAATCTTAGTTTTACCTACCCAGATCTCAACCAGGACTGTTTCAACCTCTTTATCTGCATTTAAAGCTCTGTAATTAATCCCCTGCTGAATAAATGTGGCCCTCCACCTCCTGCAGTATCCCTGTCTTTACGCACTGCTGTATATCCATATATTATGAAATCAAGTGATGATTTTAACCAGGTTTCCTGTATACAGATAATGTTGGGTTTAATATCTAATTCCTCAATAAAGTTTTTAAGTTCCTGACCATTAGCAATTAAACTTCTGGCGTTCCACTGTAAAATTGATAGACTCATTACTTAACTGCCACCTGGTACCTGGCTATCAGAAATTCCTAATACCATGTTATGAATAGAGTCAACTGACAAATCATGAATCTCTAGATACTTTTCTGCTGCTCTTTTAATTATTTTAATTCTATCACTTCTACTTGCCACTTGGGCTGAACAGTTAACCACTCCACCATAAAAGCAATGAAACTTTTCTTATCCACAATTAAAGTATCTTCAGTTACCTTACAACATTTCTGGGTCGTTTGAGCTTGACTAGGGGTTAAATCTAAAGGGGCCATACCTACTTTAACCCTTGATTTTGCTTGGTTTCTTTGTCAACCTTTTAATGGCTTCAGCATAAGTAATGATCTCTTTTACCTTAACATTTTGCACTTGAACTGCTCTTTTATGCATTTCGCACCCTTTGTAGGCCGCACTATGTTCACCTCCGCAATTACAGCACTTGATTTTCGTTCCTTCCGCACATTTACCATATTCATGTTCGCCTCCACATTTAGCACATCTGGGTTTTGATTTGCACGCAGAAGAAATATGTCCATATCGCTGACATTTAAAGCATCTAGTTGGTGGGGGGATGTAAGTCCTCGTCATATAACTTACATACCCAATCATGATTCGTTCAGGCATCTTAATCTCATCCAACACTAACAAGACAGACAAACTTGGTCCTTTACTTCCATTCCTAAGTACTTGCAAACGCTTGACTTTGCTGACTCGAACTCGTTTAACATTGCTTTTTAATGTCTTCTTCTGACAAGTCTGTCGATACTCCAGATATCACCGCCATTATTTTACCCCTTTCTTCCCAGTCTTGGGCTTTAACACCTTTCCCCAGTAACGTTTTAAGTTTCATCAATCCCATTCTCTGATCACTGTCTTGACAAACCACTAACAGGTTACCATCTCTTAGCGTTCTGACGGAGCGAACTTCTCCTATTTGCTTATAAATTGCTTCACTGACTTTTAATGGGTTTAATACACAGGGGGTTTGAAATCGAATCACTACTTTAACCTCAGTCCTAACTCTTTTCGTTTCATCTAGTTTAGTATTTCCTTTTCTTTTCTTCGATGCTCTTTGAATTAAATTCCATTCACCTTCGTCACCTTCGCTTATAGTACTCTCACTATCATGCTCCCCTGACAACTCCTCCAAATCATTAGATCTAGTTTCAAACTTATCCATGCTTAACAATCCATGATCACATCCCAGTCCACCAAACGCCATTTCCAATGGGTCTGGCGGCTTTTTCGCATTCCCGGAAGCACTCATCGCTTCCGACGCCCTCCAAACAACCCGCTTGCCACCTCTCGCCACGAACTCTGAATGCGCCAGCAAAATCTGGCGCCAAATCTCCGTTACAAACCTTAACAATCTTTGTCCTTATCACGAGGCTTGAATCACGAGTTTGGTGGGAGGGTGCTTAGGCTACTTAAGCCCTAGATTCACTCTTTGCTTTCACTCGATGAGCGACGGCTATTAGCCTACTGTCGCAGATTGGATCTTCAAGGATATTTTTCATATTAACTTAGAGAAGAATCAACAACTGGACGGTAAGTGCGCAATCGAGTCTTTTAAATGCATTAAGTTGTAAAGCAAGTTTAACTAAACTGTCAAACTAAAAAGTTCCTTATTCTTATTTCAGGTTCATATGGCTCGTCGAGCAGGTGGGTGGTTAATTCATTAGGCTACCATAAAATAATCGAGAATGTATGTTAAAAATGTTAAAGCCACGATTATATTTATGTAACAAAGACTGTATGCAAGCTTGCAGTAGGCTACTCATTAATAAAAAGTAAACAGCGCTGCCATTACTGCGTTCATAGACAGCGTGCCTTGCTGCTAAGGAAGTATCGTAACTCCCCCTATTTCCACCGGTCCCGTATTTCCACCGTCTTGCGTGTATGTGTCACTTAATATCCATTTCTATACAAACCAAGACAGCAGACTCCTATAGAAACGCAACCACCCACAACATAGGTGTATCTAAATTAGCTATGTACCAAAAATGACATTTTACCGTGACTCGAGGAGCTGTAAACAGTGTTGTAAGGCTGCGTGTACACAACCGCTTGGAGCTCCAATCGAATTTTAATTTCACGACGAGAATTATCGGTCTAACCGTCCATGTGCCGTTGAAACGGTGTAAATAGGCGACCCATCAGGCCAGCACTATAACTCCGAGCGTGGTAAACAAAATCGTATATTTCAGGCAGTAAATGCTCCCGCTAAGAACCAAACCAGATTTTGTTCAAATCTACACACCTATGGCTACTAAAAAATGTAAGGTTCCTTTAGTAAATGTTATTTTGAAGTGTTAAAAAACATCGTTTTCTTAGAATTTCTGAACAAAAGTGGTGATAATTGGGGGTGTTATGATAGCGAAGTGTTGGTCCCGTAGGCTAGGCGGCTGATGCAGACGATAGCTGTAGATGTTCTTCTTTTCTTTATTTTTTTTAAGTACGTATTCTGTTCAGTGATGCCGGTGTTGCACCAAATTCTGTGACCTGTCGAATTTTGTGACTCTAGAGGGCGCTGTTTTATTAGAGTCAATGAATGTACTGAGCTGTACTGACACACTGATGAGGCAATTCTGTTATGTGTATAATTCTTCTAATAAACTTTGTACATTTTTGAAACATGGAACATTGACTGGGTGTGGGTGTATTATTCTAGAGTAGAGCTAAAGCCTACCCCTCACCACTCCTGTGAACAGATGGACTTCAGCAGGACAGATCACATATTTTGATAGGCTACTGTCAACTTATGTCACTGTAACTGCAGAAAAAAATGCTGTGGAGGTCACTATCTGCCTCCTTAAGTTTGTATATCAGTTTGAGGTGCCAAAAAGTAAATTAACGGACAATGACAAGGAGTTTGTCAATAATGTAAATAAAGTGTTTGCTGATGTCAATGACAATGTACAACATCAGTCCATTTCTGCAGTTATAGTGGGGTAATAGTAAATATAGTGGGCTACTGTCAAACTGTCAAGTCCACCTCTTCGCTGGAGTGGTGGGGTAGGCTTTAGCTGTACTCTATAGAGATGGTATAGAGAGGAAGATACACATGCAGGCCTGTGGAGTAATACACCCACACCCAGACAATGTTCCATGTTTCAAAAATGTACAAAGTTTATTAGAAGAATTATACACATAACAGAATTGCCTCATCAGTGTGTCAGTACAGCTCAGTACATTCATAGACTCCAATAAAACAGTGCCCTCTAGAGTCACAAAATTCGACAGGTCACAGAATTTGGTGCAACACCGGCAGGAATCAAGCGTGTCTTCCCTGGAGTTGAGCCTGCCACTTATCAGCCAATCAAAAACAACGAGGGGGGCTACACAATAGCCAATCATAAAATAGCACTTTTGTATCTGGGTAAGATTTAATGCAACAACCAATGAAAAACGTGTATCCTGGAATTGTTGAACGTGAATTATTGCACGTGAACCTGTTGGCCTACTTACTACTTCAAAGTTCCGTTCACCTTGAAGCTTCGAGCATCAGTTCATGATTTCAGCACAAAGTAAGTCATCTTTTAATGTTACAACAAATCCACAACTTGTTTGACACAAACAATGACAACGTGACTGCTGCTAGAGAATATTTCCCAGATAATTAGCATCAGTTGTTCATGACTGTCTGTAACTTAGCCAACAGTTTCACAGCCTGTTCATTGACAACTTGCTCAGAACAAGTAGCCTATGCCTAATCACAGCCTACTTTCGTTCACAAGGTGACTGACATATTGTCACATTCTAAACATCTCTCTCTCCAAATAGGCTTAATCATTTTATTAGCACTAAACAAATTAAAGCGTATTGCATAGCCTATTGTTATAGGTCACTTTTAAAATCATGTCATATTATATAATTATATCCTGGCCATGGATGCATTAATCATTGCATCTGTATTCAAAAATGTCAGGTAAAAAGCAATTAAGCATCCTCTCATTCACCCTGAGAGGAAAGCTCCCTAAAAGGCCCAGGTTAGTGGATGCTCAGAGGTTGTGAAAAGGCCCATTATTGAATTGTCAGTGCCATGTGTCAAATCCTTTTCTTTTGCAAATCTGAGCAATTATACTTTTGCCCCATTTTGACTTAGGAGGGCATTGCTATACATACTGTAGCCAATAATCAAATGCCTGCTCTCTTTTGGAAAGCTGAGACACTGTTGGAAAACAATTAGAATAACTGTGTGATGTACCGGATAACAAGCATCTTTGAACTGACCACATTTCAGCCCTCTAGGTCTTGACCTGATATGACTTGAGTCCTAGCATTAGGTCTTGTCATGCTGTGTGCAAAAGTAGATCAATATAGAATGACAACATGAGTACTTTAGACCATTATTTGCCAAGATATGCTCATGCATTTTGTAAAACGCCCTATGAAAACTCCCCATAGGAGTTTGGGTTATCAAAAATGCATACTGTCAATCAAATGCTTACTGCATATGAACCCCATATAAGCATAATCTTGGCCTCAAATGAAAGGTAATACTCTGAAGTGTCATGCTTGCATTTGGATTGTAGGCTACTTCAGGTTCTAATATGACTACACTAAATATGGAATAATTACAAAAAATACAAATCTTTACCATTTCTATTTAAATTCAATTGGTGTATATAAGATGGGCTATATTTCTGCACAACTAATATTGGATCAACTGTTAAGCGACCTGGGGCTGGTGTATGCTAGCTGGTGAAGTAAGTTGTGCATGTAAATCCTCACCCTAACCTTAGAAGCGGCTCTAACGCTGAGTTGGAAGCTTGGGCTTTTTTAGCTCAGTGGTTGAGCGCTTCATTTCCATGCCGGTGTGTGTTGAGGTGGCAGGGTCAAGGGCCGTGAGCGGCTGAAGACACGACCTCTGTTACTGTTACACTGGAACATCTGAAGGCATATTAATAACAGCAACAAAAAGTTGTAGTATTATTAATGAAACACTCCCATTCTCGCAACCCGTCTGACCAGCCACCCCTTTAACCCTCGGACGGGGAGGGGGGGGGGGGAAATGTCACTCTTGCCTTTCCTCAAAACTTGAGAGCCCTGCTAATGATGGTGTTCAGTTTTATTGTTGCCATTAATTAGACGTCTTAATAGCCTACATTATGTTGTCAATTAGTTACCTTCATCGGTAAATTTTGGCCACTGCCTGACATCACCTACAAACACGCTACCGTGAGTAACGTTAAAGCAGAGAGGGTATAACAGTCTCGGGGAAACTCCCGGTTTCTGAACTGTTGCAATGCCCGTGCTGGTTCCACGTGAGTGCGCTCACTAAGAAGTGCAGAATGAATGGAGGTCTATGGAGCTATACCCCTCAAAATCCACTTTTCTCAGGATATAATTTTGCCCAGAAATTTGAATGTTGCATTCGAAGGAGGGGGCAGAGAAAATGCACATCGCTGAGTATTATATATATTATATTATATAACGACAACCAGGTGAAAGAGACACATTTAACCGTCTAGCTCGAATAGAATAGAAGCTTTTGGTCATTGCATAAAATACAGAGTATCAACACAACGAAATTCAAGTTGCCACTCTTGGTCAGTGCTTTTTTTCCATAGACCCCCATTGTTTTTGCACTTATTCGTGATCGCCCCTAGCGGAACCGCAACAGATTGCAGGTACAATGGGGAGTGATCCAGCTCTCCGTAAACGGGCTCTGGTTCAAGGGTAAAGTCACGTGACTTCTTCTGTAGTCCGTTTAGGACAGTGTTTTTCAACCAAGTGCCCTCTGTTTCATTTGTAGGTGACTATCTAATTTAATTGTTGTTATGAACTTGATATGTGGTGATTCTGTGAGTACTGGATATGGGGCCCCCGTTGTACAATGCCTGCATACCACAAATAATGCAATCATACAATCAATGAGAGCATGTGGTTATACATTCTTTGATGCAACAGTTGCTTTTCTGGACCAGTGAGTGACAATTGGGTAATTTTCTGCGGCACACCTGATCTCTCACGGCACCCCGGCACAGTGGTTGAAAAACACTGGTTTAGGAAATAAAACGAGCAATTTCGATTTTCTTAAAGAAGGCAAAATAGGGCCTGACATTTTCACAATTACTACATTATTACTGTATACACACTGAAATATTTTTGGTGGATAACTTCGCTGATTTGGCTTTACAATATTTTTTTTTAAGAATAGGTCTATGGGACTTCTAAATAGCTTCCGGAACACTGAATGTCTTAGCACTTTACAAATCCCTGAAGATGGATTTGAATATGAAACTCCGATTAGAGATTAGACAGACAACTTTTTTCTACATCCAGCACATCCAATCTAGGACTAAAAAAAATAAGTTGTATAGCCTAGTTGATGCTTTGGTAGGCCTGTTTATTCTGGTTTGTGAGGATGGTATATCTATGTCCCTCTTTCTCTTTCCCTTTCAGGTGTGCGTTTCCTGTTGCTTTGTTTATTGACTGCAACTGCCTCATCCCTAAACTGTACAGTACACCTGCGGTCTGACGGCTCAGCGCTTTACCAGCTTAGTGAACAAGCCCTGCCAGAATGTGATGTGGACTGGATCGTTAATGTAAGAACAGCTCTTGGTTGTGTTCCTATAATTCTGCATGTTGTACACCTGGCTGTAACAACGTGCTGTTTATGCTTCTGTCCCTCTCTGTGTTCAGGGTGCCAATGTGGCCACTGAAGACGATGTGGACCACTCTTTGGTTCTTCAGCGAACAGCAGACTATGTCCTTCTCAAAGCCTATTATTCCAATACGACCTACACAGAGGACTGTTTAGTTAAGGTATGGTGGTGAAAAATACCTTGCATTATTTGAAATAGACTTGATATAGGAATTAGAATCACCAAGGTTCTCTTGTTCAATGTTATTGGATAAACAAGAAGATTCATTGCTGTTCAAAGAAGATTAATTGCTGTTCATAGCTTAGTGAACTGTGAACACTGTAGACCATATGTGGGAAGAAATCTATAACTCAAGAACAAAATTATTAATAATTCCTCCTCCATTTCATCTATTTTGACAGGGTCTCCGCAAAGTCTTCTGCGACGGTGAGTGATGTGTATCTTCTCTCTCACAATCTGTTGTGTTCTGCATGCATAGATGTAGACCCTTACTCCATTTCACTGTGATTATTTGTAAATGAAAATGTTAGTATGTTACATCCTCTTTTTACAGTCACTGTCATTGCTGTTAGCGGTCACCTTCATGGGAAATAACATAAAAAGCTCATATAGGCGGTCATGATACAAACGCAATACGTGTGTTGGTTTTGTGTACCACAGACCCCATCCCCTCAGGTCTGAGTGAGGCCTCACATGATGACCGCAAGTGGACCTGGATAATCATTCCTGCTGTGGTGGCCAGCCTGGTTTTGGTCATCCTCTTGGTCATCATCTGGGGGTGGAAGAAGGGGTAAGGAACTGTCCTGGCCTAACCGTAGGAACGGTCTCGGCTTAACCTTAGGAACTGTTTCGGCCTAACCGTAGGAACGGTTTCGGCTTAACCCTGGTGTCAGCTATTGAAATCCAGTATATTTTTTGTCAAACCCTTCTGAATTACTCACGGTTTGTTCTGGTTCCAGTGCTCATACACATTCCTGACTCTGTAATGAAACAAAAAAACAAAATGGCTTTAACCAGGCCACATACTGTTGCACTATTTCAGCATTTCTCAACGAGCATAGAAGGGAAAGGGGGTGTCATTTGATTGGAAGTTGCCCTCAGACAACAACTTTCTTCTCCATAATTACTGAATATCATTTTATCATTTAAGTGCACATGATTGCATATGCTGTTTCAGAGGACCAGTGGCAGTGTATATATGTAAAGTGATGGCTTTAGTCATAGTTAAATTTCAAAAAAGATAATTTTTTTTGTATTGGTAGTTTGAAGGTTGGTGGGAGTGGCTTAAAGGCATCCTAAATATTTTACCATATAAGTGCTCTAAGCAATGTTTGGTAACATCACTTCTGTTGACGTTCAAACAAAACAGAGCTAGCTCGCTATTCCCTCATCACTCCCGTGCAATTGAAACTCTCCTAAACGCGCATCTTGTCAGTGATTGGCTGGAACAGTTTATGTTAGTTTTTATGGTCCAGGCTGGACCAGGTTGTTTTTTGCCATTTTTGGAGCCTGGGCTGTTCACAGAGATTGTGTGTTTTTAAAGTGTATTCAGGGCACAGGCAGCTAGCGGATGGTGAGGTGATGTTTGCTGTATGTGACAAAAAATGTAAAAAATATTTACAACGGCAAGGTAAAATATAAGTATTCGGCGACTAGTTGGTGCCCTAGAGCCCTTATTAGTCAATGCAGTGGTGTGGTTAGCACCTTAGTATTAACCAACTTGTGACCCAGTCAACACAATTAATGCCAGAAGAATAAAATGAGCACGACTAAACATTGAGGGAAAACTAATATAGGATGGTTCCATTCCATAGATGGTTCAGAAGAGGAGAGGATCCAGGAAAGCCTTCGGAGAAAAAAGAGCTGACCAGCTGTGAGAAGATAGTGTGATGCCGCCTTCCTCCTTCAGTGCCATGGACCTCCTATTTAACTTCTGCTTCTGTCCTCAATAGAATAACAAATAAGCTATTAACATTTAAGCATTTTAACTTTTAAACTACAGAACTACAGCTAAAGCATTAGAATAACATAGTCAAACGCTCAATGTACTATGCACTTACGTGGGCTTACTGTATACTTTGGTGATGTAAGTATGGAAGAACTCTTTATATACCATGACTCTCCAAATAAGCTATTTTCTATTCAATCACATTTATATATGTGATATATTTTTTTTTATTCAATCCGTATAATCAAACTCAATCATTGCACAAATGCTCCTTTGTATAATATGCTGTACACATTGTTTTCTTTAATGTGTTAAATTATAGCTATAGAGCTATTCCTCTTCATTCAGCCAGACATTCAACTAACCAATCCGACATTCACTCATTGAAATGGAAAAAAACGGTCACACAATCAACCATACACCTTAGTTATAATATGACACTTGTAAACAGCATATAGGAGGATATGATGGAGTAACTTGCCAAGGCTGTGTCAGGACTATAAAAACTATAAGTCTCCTTACGCTAATAGAAGGGATGACTATGATGCCAGTACAATGGAATACACAAGGGATTCACAGGCTTTTTATTCACAGGCTTTACTTTGATGGCCTGGACTGTACATGGACTGACATTAATCTTACTAACTGGCATTATTTGAGAGAAACTACTAGTACCTTGTACAAGAAGCCAAAAGTACAGTACATATCAGATTAGGTTGTTTTATGAGGGAAAGTGTGTGTGTGAGCGCGTGTGTGTGTGAGATGTTGCAAATCAGTCCGTTGAAAAATCGCAAGCTTTGTTTTGAGCTGTGGAAGCAGAGACTTAAAGCTGTGCCAGTGAGCACACAGTGAGTTCAACCCTTTAGTGTAAATTAATACAGTTTATAACCAAGATAGCATAGCATGCCAACTTTTGATTCACTGTAGTGAACATGGAGAGTAGTTTGAAAGCAAATACTCAAAATACAGGTACTGAACACCCGTGAACACAAACAGAGCTGAAATGTAATACTGGTTATGACCGAGGTAGCGTACTATGACAGCAATTACTGTACTTCTTTTTGTAGGCGAAGCAGAACAGCTTTGTGTTGAACAGTGGAAGCAGAGACTCAAAGCTGTGGAAGTGAGCACACTAGTCGAGTTGAACTCCGTAGTGGAAATCAAAACCAGTGAGCACACTAATTGAGGGCAACTGTAGATGTAGAATTATTGTGTAAAATGATCGCAAAGTACTGAACAGTTACTTTTTAACATCCCTAATAGCCACTGTGCTAATAAGGCAGTCAATCAGCATTAATACCTGCTTTTGGAATTCTACTCCTGGGAAAGAGTTCTTTCAGCATCTGCACCACATGCCACAGCGTCATGTGCAGTATAAGTGATTGCTTACAGGCCAAGTGTCTCTGGATTGACAGACACAGCCGACTGCTGTGGAAGCAGACTCAGAGCTGTGCCAGTGAGCACACAGAATGAGCAGACCCCTGCCAGGGACATCAGGTAGCCACTGTGCTGTGGGACCAAAGGGAGAATAGGGCAGCTCCAGGCATGGTTAAAAGTGTCTCTCTGGATCTCCCCACCTTTGAAGCTCTTACCTCTTTAAAGCTAGCTCTTACCATGTAGTTCTTTTTTTGTGTTATGATTTGGTTATGTTTTGCCCATTTACCCATAGATTTGAGATTGATTATTTATCGCGATGACAGATATCTTACTAGATCTAGATCACCCCCCTCCCCTCCCCAACGAATTCCCCCCTTTTATTGTAAGGCTGGCTGCCACTGCCAAGGTTACATATGTACCATATGATCTACTTCAGTATTTATTATTAAATAATTTTATAATTATTAGCCTTTATGATCACAAGTATACATGAGCTTCTTAATATTCCACTCTGCTGCCTGCGTCATTCAGGTATCAGATACCAAAGTGCCTTTTTGTGTGGCCATGCACACTCACAGGGCCAACTTGAGATTCTAAATTTGAAGATGGAACTGTGAAGTGCAATTTTAAAAAAAAAAAAGATTATTCCCAAGTGTATTAAACAGCTCAGTCGCAATGATTGAAGATTTGATTATGCTTATAGTGATGGTATTGATTGGGTGGAGGGTCATTTAAATATGAAATATGTGAAATATTTTGTATTATGAAGTTATGAATATGGGGTTATATGTAGAATATATATAACCCCATATTTAGATATATATTTATATATAATATTTATTATTTATATACCTCTTAGAAATGTGCAATATGTTGTCAAAGTAATGCCTGTGACGTCCCTCTTAAACTATGATGATGAGTGCTATTCAGTATTTCCACTTAGTGTCTCCTTTATTTGACCTTCCCAATGTTTGTAGTTTTCTGGCCCTGAAACAATTTGGTCGGGACACATTTGACAGTCAAATGCACAGAATCCAAATAGTTTTTGATTCCTTCAGAAAAGCACTTTTAGACTGTGTTTGGTCTAGAAAGACTGGACAATGTATCATCTACATATTGCACTTGATATTCTATGATAATAAATGCAATAATGAGTATTTATAAGAGAAGTTATGAGCATAAGCATTATACATTCCACATATTTTAATATATTCTCTGAAAATATGAAGAACACAGAAATGCTGTCTGATTTCAGGGTAGAGTTGAAGTTTCTTCCTGTTTACTTACAGTATGGTTGGGTCCTGTATACGTACAGCATGTTTTTTTCTGTTTATTTATCCATGGGTCCTTTATGCATACTGTATGTTCTCCCTGTTTACTTATCATTGGGTTCTTTTAGCATACAGCATGTTCTTTTCTGTTTATGTATGCATACAGTATGTTTTGTATTGGTCAGTTCTTTTCTGTTTATGTATCTATAGGTCCTTTATGCATACACTTTGTTTTCTATTGGTCAGTATTTGTACTGTATTCTCTTTCTCTTGTGTCCTGCCATGGCACTGTTACATTAAACATCTGTATGCACCTCTAACTCTTCTGTCCATTTGTGTGAGTGGGCTGGCGGTGTTTGGGGGATATTGGCCCTCTATTGAAATGTTTATGGTTCTTAGCAGACACTTCTGTAAGTGACTTACAATGAAGGAAGTGTATGTAATATGAGTAGTAATGTAATAAGATGGTCTTGTCTTATGCTGGCACACGGAGAATATGCACAGAAACCCAATGCACATACCAAACAGCAATACTTGGAAACACATGAGGCTAACCATGATGACTCATGATGAGAGTGAAGTGACTAAATTCAACAAGAGGCCATTAGATCTATCCAAACATTAAATAAAATTGTCAAAATAATAGCGTTGGCACTTGTCAATACTCTCAGGTGCATGCTTGACGTAGTACGTCTCACAGATTGCATAGCTGGCTTAACCATCATGTCATGTTGTGTATTTACTATAGCCACATCAAGCATATAAGCAAAGAAGTAGGCCTATGATATTTTTAAGTCTAATTCCTCTCTGTAATTGTGGAAACTGTAGCTTTTGCAATATTTAGATACCACATTGTCCTGAAAAACTTCCTTTCTCTTCTGATAGTTATTAGGTGAAGTGACCTTTAAAGCATCTCCCTACCTGCCCGAACAGGCTTAGACAGACATACCACTCCCCTCCCCCTCAACACACACTCTTGCACATGCAGTATGAAAACTCATATTTGTGGTTGAAAAACCTGTTGAGTGAAGACCATCCTCTCTTAAAACCATACCTGCAGGACTGACAGCCAGACTGCTTGTTAACAGCTTCTTAGTAACATACTGCCTTTTCCCCAGGGACTATGGATTTGAAACTTTGATCTCAGTTACTCTGACTTACTGCACTAGGGTATGTGTATTTACTACATTCTTTTTCATAGTCTCCAAACTCTTTGGGTCTGGACAAAGGGAAAGACAGGGAAGCCTCCGATTTGAATAAGACCATTTTACAGGTAATGGACATCACAGGTAAGATCTCTTCAGGCTGTGAGGACATGGCCACCAAAGCCCTGACCTGCGGCGCTTGCGTTTGTGAAAACCCCGAGGACGTGCTGCTACTGTGTGGTCACCTTGCGTGCAAGTCCTGCCTGATGCAGTCCAGTGCGGGTTCCTACCAGTGCCCTGTCTGCGGAGGAGTGTCCAGCGCGGAGGACATGCGCTGTAGCGTGGCTGTGAGGGGGAGGCATGGTGGTGCGTCACGGCAGAGCCCACAGGCAGCCGGAGGAGAGGGTGGGGTGCACTGCGGACCACATGGTGAGAGTGCCAAGTACTTCTGCCTGGAGGAGAAACGGTTTCTATGTGACACCTGTGAGGACTCAAAGGAACATGGAGGTCACAAACACTGCCTCATTCACGAAGCCGCTCTTGACTTGAAGGTAACTGCCCCTGTTGTCTTAACTGTTCACTGAAAGTACCTCCAGAGTAGTTATGTGGGCTACTAATTCCCAAGTCAGTGTCATACAGTAAATGGTTCCAAATAAAATATAAACTTGCATGGTATTTACTGTATAGATGTCTGTTTCTTAAATCAACAGTTTCGCCCACAGCTGACTTTACATTCTCTACAAAAAATATTAAGAAAGCAGAAGTGTAAAGGAATGTCCCACCTTTTTTAGAGGGTTCTGGAGGTCATTCGGGAAGACCTTGGGTGCAAGCTAGAGACCCTAAAAGACAGTAAAGATGCCTGTGTTCACGCATTAGAGCATATTATGGTAAGAGTACACACTGTTTATAAAACATCCCTCATTGTTTTATTTCGACACCTAATCCTAACTGTGCCAAGTGCATTTCATTTGACATCTCTCATGCCAGCACCAAGCCGAAGAATCGGAGGACAAAATTAAGGAAGAGTTTGCAAAACTCCATCAGTTTCTGTGGGATGAGGAAGCATCCAGGATTGCAGCCCTGAGGGAGGAAGAGGAGCAGAAGAGGCAGGTGATGAAGGACAAGATTGACAAAATGTGCGAAGAAATCTTGTCTCTCTTAAACACAATCAGTGACATAGAAGAGGAGATGGGTGCAGAGGATGCAGTACCCTTACAGGTTAGGATGTATACACACAGAAAAATATACATAGTACACAAATGCAGTACCCTTACAGGTTAGGATGTACACACAGAAAAATATACATAGTACACAAATGCAGTACCCTTACAGGTTAGGATGTATACACACAGAAAAATATACATAGTACACAAATGCAGTACCCTTACAGGTTAGGATGTATACACACAGAAAAATATACATAGTACACAAATGTCACTTTTTATCCTTTTTCTCTCCCCATTTGAACAGGACATAGTTGCGGCAGGAAGGTGAGTGACTGAAAAGTCTACACAGTGTGGCTGTAGTTCAGATGTACTGGTGCACTGACCTCTGGTGACCTTCACAGGGTTCAGTCTCTATGGCAACATCCAGAGGGCATTGGTCCAGGTGAGCTGGTCAACCTGGCAAAGCACCTGGGCAACTTGACGTTCCGAATCTGGGAGAAAATGCAGGACATGGTTCTATACAGTGAGTTGATTAACAAAAATACACTTGGAAGTAATGCACAGAGGTTAATCCCCACAAAATATGTTTTATATTATTACACATTAGTCATTAAAGTAACACAATGTAGGAATTCCCCTTTTCTTCAATTTGCAAGTGTGGGTACCTAATTGGGTACCTTAGCTTAGCGCTAAGATGGTGGAATACCAGATGACGTTCCATGTGTGTTATGCATGTTAGAGACTCCATCATCCCTATAGTCAGTGTAGCATCAGTATGAGTGTGAAGGTGTTATTTTAAGGTAAACAAGCTACACTGTGTTGCTTTAAAACATGCTAGTTATACACACCTGAAAAGGTGGATGGAAAGTAATACTAGCCCCTCCTCATCTCTCCCTGTACAGCTCCTGTGATTCTCGACCCCAACACGGCCGATGCTCGCCTCCACATCACTGCGGATCTGACCAGTGTGAAAATCAGCACTGACGCTGACCACCAGCCACCTGACAACCCCGAGAGGTACGACACGTTCGCCTGCGTCCTGGGTTCCCGGGGCTTTGCGTCGGGGACCCACAGCTGGACGGTGGAGGTGGACGCCAACACCAGCTGGGAGGTCGGGGTCAGCTCGGGCTCCGGCCGGCGGAAAGGGGGGGCCATCTGGCCGGGCGTCTGGAGCGTGGAGTTCTGGGACGAGGAGTACTACGTCCGGTTGCCGGGGCAACAGGAGAAGACGCTCCTCCGAGTGGCCGGGAAGTTGCGGAGGGTCAGAGTGAGGCTGGACTGGGACGGGGGCGAGCTGTCCTTCTCAGACCCCGTGAGTGGCGCACATCTGTTGACCGTCACACACACCTTCACAGAGACGCTCTATCCATTCTTCTACAACGGCTGTGACACTTACCCTCTGAATGTCCTCCCAGTAAGGCTCAGACTTGTAGCAGAAGACTGAATCAGAAATCATAATAATGATGTTAGTATGACAAATGTCTTTGAGGTGATATGGCATCAAGTAAAATATCTATGCTCAGATAAACCATCTGGTATCTGCGTATATTTAGTATATTTGCGTATAATAGTATCTGGCTATATTGAAATATCTGTCACCCCATTGTGTGTGGTGTGTCCAAAGATGTATGTGTGTGTATGTGCACAAACATTTTTGTCTTGTTCACAAATGTTTTCTTTATAAATAGTTTTCTTTATCGTTCCATTTGAACAACTGCACTACTGGTCAAAAGTTTGGGGTCACTTAGAAATTTCCATTCCACTCCATTATAGACAGAATGCCAGCTGAGATCAGTTGCATCGTTTTTCACCATTCATCCAATGTTTTAAAGGCACATTCTGTTTACTAATCTGATATCTTTTTAAAAGGCTAACTGAGTAAACATTGAAGAACCCCTTTGCGATTATGTAAGCACATAATGTAATCTGAAAACTGCTGCCCTGATTAAACAAAAAACAATGCAACTGATCTCAGCTGTCAATTAGCTCAGCTATAATTGAGTGGAATGGAAATTTCTAAGAGACCCCAAACTTTTGACAGGTAGTGTATATCCTGTGTTTGATTAACTTTCTGTTGTTGATTTAACTGAATGCTTCACTGCACTGTGTGTGGGTGTGTGTGGGTGTGTGTGGGTGTGTTTGTGGGTGTGGTTATGCAACCGCTTATCATTTCCCATTCACTTCAAAGTAGAAATCTATAAATGCCAGCTTTGGGGCCTCAACATTCCTTAACATGCACACGTTCAACAATTCAAATAAACATTCAAAGTATATTGTTTGCTTACAACTACTGTATGCTAAGGACTACCTGTGTATCGGACTGACAGACAGTGATAGAAAGTCCCTGGGTTATGGCTTTCATTCAAACATGATGAAGAAAATGTCAGAAAGTAGTAGACCACAGAGAGTGTGTTTGCACTTTTCTTTAGAGGTCTAGAGTGAAAGTAGAGAAGGAAAAAACAAGAACAAAAACACGTCTAAAATACTGAATTTGTTATTTTTTTTAACCACAAACAGTTACACAGCTGCACATTAACCTTTGGATAAAGTGTCTGCTCAATAAATAAATTAGTAGCTTTGTGTTGTACTGTCAAAGTATTGAGTATGCTGTGAGGACATTAGGGCAAACAATTCTGAGAGTGATCAAACATGAGTGTGTGGCTCTACCATTAGGGCAAACACTTCTGAGAGTGATCAAACATGAGTGTGTGGCTCTACCATTAGGGCAAACACTTCTGAGAGTGATCAAACATGAGTGTGTGGCTCTACCTCAATCTGAAAATTCCCCCATGAGAGTGAGTCATCTCAGGTGCATTCCATAGTGGAATCACATGATGTTCTTTTGTCACAGCTGGTCTGCCATTTTGTCACTTTTGAGTGATTTGAATGAGACCTCCATTTTGTGAATGTTTTAAGCCTTTGTGTTACCACAAGTTCCCACTTAGCAGTTGTCTTGCAATGGTCACCGACCTCTGAAATATATCACTGCATTACATATCTGTATCACTATGTCAGCATTGTGCATTAGGTTATTTTGGAGGCATTTGGGCCATAAAACTTGTGGGCCATAAGACCCCTGCCCTAAAAAGTGGTGAAGAGGACTGCGTCAAAGGTGGCTTGTGGCCAGGAAATGACAAACAAACTGGGCCACAGCTTCCTGTTGGCAGTGCAGTTGGAGTGTGAGAACCATTCTGATTCATCATACTCATAGATAAAGAGGACTTGGCAACAAAAGGGACTTTGTGAGTGTGTGTTTGTGTGTGTTTGTATTTGGGAGGAATTTTGTACACGTCAACAGTGGACCATATAAAGTCAGAGTCTCGCAGACTTTGACCTTCTCTCACGGAGTCTCAGAAAGAGATATACCCCAGAAGAGGAAGCGCCACTTTAGTGAGGAGAATGGCCTGCAAAACATCCCTACCAGAGGAGGACCTCACGTGCCCGGTGTGTCGGGACATTTTCAGAGATCCCGTGGTGCTGTCGTGTAGCCACAGCATCTGTAAAACCTGCCTGAGGCAGTTCTGGAACACCAAGGTGTCCCGGGAGTGCCCGCTTTGCCGGAAGAGGTCCCTGGACGCCGAGCCTCCCTGCAACCTGGCCCTGAGGAACCTGTGTGAGGCTGTCCTGAGCCAGAGGGAGAAGGCGTCGGAGAGTGACCAGTGCCGGACGTGGCCTGTAAGGTCTGGAGTCCTCTGCCCTGCCCACGGCGAGCAGTTCAAGCTCTTCTGCCTGGAGGACAAACAGCCTCTGTGTGTGGTGTGCCGCGACTCAAGGCAGCACAAATGTCACGAATGCCAACCTCTGGATGAAGCCACGCTGGGTCTGAAGGTAAGGAGCAAACATATGTCATGTCAACAGATGCAGGAATTGTTGTTCAGAATTGATCAATGGAACAAATGAGTTGAAAATACACTTTTCAATGACTTGGACAGAATTTTACTAATTTCCTTCAGGACAAATAAAGTAACTTAACTTTAACTTATTTAACTTAACTTATTTTATCATGAAAGTTAGCAGTTACATGTTAGAGAGTCTCATAAGCAGCTATAAGTCAACACCAGTTGTGCCTAACATGCCTATTTGTGTACTGGTTGCATATGAGATATCAGACCCCATACCATCACATCCACAAACTGTCTTAAGAATCATTTTGTTCATGGTTTTCTCATGTCATGGCTTAAAAATGTGTTGACTACGTCTTCAAATACCTGCTAATTGTGCTAATTAATTTTAGGAAAAACTGAGGAATAAACTCCCAGCCTTGCAAGAGAAGCTGAAGGCCTTCAAAGAAATAAAACAAACCTACGATGAAACGGCAGACCACATCAAGGTGAATAGACATTCATTCAATTGTATAGTTGTGTGAAATGTGAAATGAGTACATTTTGTAGTTGTTTGATGAGTACAAATGTATGAATACATTATTAATATATAATAATATATTATCTATGAATATTATTAATATATGAAACTAATGATTAAGTTTACCATGCCAGTGTCAGGCCCAAAGCACACAGAAGCTGATTAAAAAAGAGTTTGAAAAGATGCACCAGTTTCTACGAGAGGAGGAAGCTGCCAGGCTTGAGGCACTACAGAACGAGCTGGAGCAGAAGACCTCTTTAATGAAGAGTACATTTGACAAGATGGCCAGGGACATTCTATTCCTCTCTGACACAATCAGGACCATAGAAGAGGAGATTAGAGCCGAGGACATCTCATTCTTACAGGTGAGACAGCAGTCTCCATTCGCCTTTTTCAGGTGGTGGTCATTGTGTAAACCAAAATGAGGCTACAGGTTACACTGACTATAATATATATATAGTCACTATATCAGTTTTTCTCGATCGTTTTGATGCTTATGTCAACTCTGACATCACATTCTCAAAACAGTTAACACCCGTGTCTGAACAAAAGCACACTGGCTGCTACTCTCTCAAAACACTTAAAACATGCAGCAAAAGCAAATCTTGCCATCAAACAACACATCCTGACGTCAAATCACTGTGTGATTTCAATCAATCATTACAACTGGACAACAAAATGCAAAATATAGTTCTCAAAATGAGCATTTTTGCTAAAGTCTAAATTAATAAAAAATAATTGTATTCATTCCTCCCATGATGTAACTGTCATTGACATGTAAGACTTACAGAAAGCACTTAGACAAGACAAATTTCACTGAACTACAACTTGCATTTTTCATCAAAATAGACCTACAGTAAACACCTTTTGTACTGTTTTCTTCACCAAATAGGCAATACCGTACTTTAGATCTATACTTGCAAATAGCAACAAAGAACAGACATGGCATCTAATATGCATAATAAATGATTGCTGATTGAAGAATTGTGCAAAGGAGTTTCACACAGGTGATTCAGAGATTCAGACTTATGCAAGGAATCTATACCACCTATGAAAAGATGTTTTCCTTTTGTTTAGCACGGGAAAACCAATAGAGTTTGGGGTTTTTGAATGACATCTGTGTTAAATGTTTTGCAAAAGGGTTGAAAAATGTGTGAACACATTCGCAAGAGATTTAAATCTTTAAATCCCGTAAGGGAATTTTGGTCACTGCATTTATCCCAATCTGTGAATTAGTGAAACACACACAGCACACAGTGTACACACAGTGAGGTGAAGCACACACTAATCCCGGCGCAGTGAGCTGCCTGCATCAACATGTAAGGGGAGCAGTGAGGGGTTAGGTGCCTTGCTCAAGGGCACTTCAGCCGTGCCTACTGGTCGGGGTTCGAACCGGCAACCCTCTGGTTACAGGTCCGAAGTGCTAACCAGTAGGCCACGGCTAACCCCCAAAACTGCTGTGCAAAGAAAGTGTTTATGAAGACCAAGTGGATCCCAGTTTCCTTAAGCAGGTCAAAGCAATCGAGAAAAACGAATGCATTTTTGCCACCTACTGGCGAATGCTGGGAACAATCCTATAGTTTGAGTATCCTGACCTGTAGCCTCGTTTTAGTTTCCAAAAAATGCCTGAATAAGTCAAATTACTGGGTCTGTTTACATTTGTTTTAAGAATGCGTCTGGGATGATCTGCTTACAGGTGGTCTGCTTAAACACATCGCGGTTTTAACATGCATCCATCGCACTAGGATGCATTAGTGTTTACACTACAAAAGATATGTGGTCAAATGAGTCAGACCACCTCAGCAAGTGACTGGATCGGATCACAATGCTTCTTGGTCATTGTCTACACTTGAATTTAGACCAGACTACTTGTGATCGGATCACCCAAATATTTTAAAAACATCTCAAAGGGGTCAGTGACCCCCTGCTTACAACTAATAAAGACACTCACATATTTTCGCTTTGGACAAAGGGGTCTGCCAAATCCCATAACCATAACCATAACATATGTGAAATCCAACTTCCTCTTGTTTTGACAGAACGTCAAGGGCACAATGGAGAGGTAAGTCATGTTCATATCTCTTTAACCTTACTGATGGAGTGTCTGAATCACAGACCCACAGCACTGACAGCTGAATCACAGACCCACAGCACTGACAGCTGAAACACAGACCCACAGCACTGACTGCTGAACACCACAGCACTGACAGCTGAATCACAGACCCACAGCACTGACAGCTGAATGTGCTTCCAGAGCGCAGTGCACGCTACAGGACCCAGAGAGAGCGTCTGGAGCACTGCTCAATGTGGCCCAGCACCTGGGCAACCTCAAGTTTGACGTCTGGAAGAAGATGCAGAACTTGGTTCAGTACAGTGAGTTAACAAGTGTATTCTGTGCTGTGCTATATATGAGTGTTTTTAAATAAATAAATCTGACCTTTTTGTGCTTATAACACAGTATTCAAGGATCTTTAGAGGATCAGTTAAACCTGCAATTAAGTACTCTCCATCCCGATTCAGCAGACTGTCCCTTAATGTCCTCTTTGGCCACCTTTAGCTCCTGTGATCCTTGACCCCAACACTGCAGATGCTCGTCTCACCCTGTCTGACGACCTGACCAGTGTCACCTACAGCGACAAGAGACAGCAGCTGCCTGACAACCCGGAGAGATTCAACTGGTACCTCTGTGTGCTGGGCTCTGAGGGATTCCTCTCTGGGGCCCACAGCTGGGACGTGGATGTGGGAGACAGCACGCTTTGGATGCTGGGCGTCACCACGGAGTCCAACCAGAGGAAAGGGCTGATATTCTTCAACAGCGGCGTCTGGTGCGTGCTGCACATGGACGGGAGGTACAAGTCGCGATCCTCCGGCCAGACTGGATCGCCTCTCCCGGTGAACGGCAAACTGCAGAGGGTCCGAGTGCAGCTGAACTTGGCCAAGGGAACGGTGTCATTCTCGGACTCTGTTCACGACACCCACCTGCACACATTCAGACACACCTTCTCCGAGAGGGTGTTTCCGTTCTTTTTTAATTGGTGCGCACAATCTCCCCTGAGGATTTTACCACAAAGATCTTCCATAACAATGGGATAACCCAATGTGGGCCGTGCTGGTTCTTTTTCAAAAGTACCGGTATGTTCCAGAGGGGTTTTTTGACACTGTAGAAGACAGCAGAAGAAAAAAGTATGACACGTTTCATCATTCACTGATTTGCAAATCTTTGCATCTTCTGACTATTGACATCCTCCAACACATCATTAACCTCTATTCACTATTCCCTTCAAATGAGAGTGCTGTAGACCTACACCTTCAAATGAGAGTGCTGTAGACCTACACCTTCTGGGACCCTTGCCAATTATGACTGTTTTAAAGGTAGTTCTGTTAAATTGATAATTCAATTTTCGGTAATGCAATAGATTTATTTCAAATATGTAAGTACATGGCACATCTTTATCTATTTTCCTCTACTTTACAGAATTCACTGTTTACCGTGGTATCTGTAAAACCCAGGGATCTTGAAAACAGTAGGCCTATAGGAATGACATGCTCTTCACGTTCATAACATGGAACTTGATGCCTGAAGAATCTCTTTTGTGAAACCTGAAACACTGCACATTAAAGGATATATTGGTAAACCCCTGGATTATCTTTGAATTATGCATAGAATGAGCTGAAATTGAGATACTGGCATGGGCGCCGCCAGACCCCTTAGAGGGCACATGCCCCAGTGTTGAACTGCTGTGTGCCCCCAGTAAATAAGTTTAGTTTTTTTTTTTAATTCACTGTTTTTATTGTCAAACAAAGCAATACTGTTTTATGCTCAACGTCACAATAATATCAATTTCAATACCCCCCCCCCCCCACCCACCACCACCACCACCACACAACCCTCTTCCCATACCACAGATATAGATCTCATCTCACATTGGGCTATGGACTGAATAAACAAATCATCAAAGCATGTAATGTGTCTTATCTCAAATGGCTTGCAAGTCCTGTAATGTTGACATTTTAGTTTTATGACTACTTGCAGTCGAAAGTTCCATCATAATAACATTCTGAAAGTATAACAGATTTTTTTTTTTTTTAGCAGGAAGTGTATGTGGTGCAATCCAAGTTTAGGTTTTTAACTAGCTCCTGTTGCATATTTGGCAGCAAATTATTATTATTATTATTATTATTATTATTATTATTATTATTATTATTACTAGATTGGACTGTGCCCGGTAATGTTTTGGGTCGACTAGTGACGCAGCCCCTCTGGGATAGGCCTGCTGCCAATCTTCTGCAGCATATACTCCCATCTGCTGGCGAATGTTTAACAGTGCATCTTCTGGACCTGTAGGTCTGACTAATATGATGGGTGTCAATGTCAGTGAAAGTTGTAACAACAGCAACAAACTTGCAAAGTTCACATATTGTACATTTTATTCTGTTACATTCTCCTCCTCCTCATAATTACTGCAGTCTATGTTATTATTGAATTATTTCTCAATTGTTGGGCTACTGAATACACACCATACAGTCTGATACCTCTGTCTTTATGAAGACATAGCATAGCCTACTTAATGTTAAGAAAATTGATTTTTGTTTAGTATATTATAGTTAGAAGAAAAACAATCACTTTTAATCTATTTAATATATTCCACATGCATCTCCACTTCATACTAATCGTATTATAATACTTCATAGTCCATCAGGAACCTAATCCAAGTGGCTGATTAGGTCGTTGTGTGCAAGTTGTGGTAACTGACCGTACAAATTTGCCACACTCGAACGCGATTTTCTAACCCACCAGCCCAATTGGTGGCGGTAGAACGGATGTTAACGATTTCCCATGAAGAAGACAATTGCATCACTTGTGAAAGTCATGCTCTCTACATCCACAGTTCTTGGTTGACTGAGACTGTTGACTACGCTGGTAAGTTTTTAACCTTACTTACATTTAATCCGTAAACTGTTAATGTGCCATTAGTAGCCTAATTGTTAAAACACGACGTTGACGTGCATAATTTGCTTTTCATCCATCACCATCTAGGCATAACATCATCATCTTCATGACTGACGTTTTGCACCGGTATCAATAGCATTTTAACTCTAAATTAAGCTGTACATTTTTATATCGACGTAAGCATGTTTTTCTCTGATAAGCTAAAGCATATTCGTTTGTGTGGTGTGGTGGGCTACTAAACTATTACATTTGTGCTATAAAGTACAGTATGTATGTAGTTCAATACAGTTGTTCATGTCCAAAATATTGCATGTCCTGCATATGAACTGCAAATTTCTCCACAATTGCTACTCTTTAACACTTTAAGTAGTGCAGTTATTTCTGTAAATAGCCTATGTGGTGGGTAGCCTACATAAGAGGATTGTCACATGCTGTCATCTTTCTTCATAATCAAACCTTTGTTGAGAAGGCTATCTTCTGCACAAACTCCACTGCTAATGGCATACGAAAGACCTGAAATTAAATGCATTTATGTTACAGTGATAGACATTCAGTTAAAACTTCAACGGTGACATTAAGTGCTGCTCTGACAATGGCTTCGTTCCTACCTGAAGAGGATCTCACATGCACTGTGTGCTGTGATATATTTGAAGATCCAGTGGTCCTGTCGTGTAGTCACAGTGTATGTGAAGACTGCCTGAAAAATTACTGGAGTACAAAACAATTCCAGGAGTGTCCGCTTTGCAGGAGGAGGTCTTCGAGAGACAACCCTCCCGTGTGCATTGCCTTGAAGAACCTGTGTGAGGCCTACACGAAGGAGAAGAAACTGTCCGGAGAGTTATGCCCCTCTCACAAAGAGAGATTCAAACTCTTCTGTAAAGAGGACAAGGAGCTGCTGTGTGTGGTGTGTCGCGACTCCAGAGAGCACAAGACTCACGACTGCAGCCCAATAGATGAAGCTGCTGCTGATCTTAAGGTGCAGTTGTTGTTGTGGTTGTTGTTGTTGGTTGTTTGTTGTTTGTTGGTTGTTGTTGTTGGTTGTTGTTGTTGTTGTTGTGACAATAAATCTGGACTCATACAGCAAAGTATAACATTTGCTGTGCCTGTTGTAGTATCTTATGTGTCAGTGACTGTTGAGTGTTTTCAGGAGGAAGTCAAGGAGGCATTGGAACCCCTTACGGACAAGCTGAATGAATTTAAAAATACTGAACGCATTTATCAGGATATGGCAGAGCACATCAAAGTAAGTATGAACAATTCACTTCTGGAATACTGGATTGTTAGATAGATGCTAAATAGCATAGACTGTATGCACTTTCCCCTCCCAGAAACAAGCTGAAAAAGCGGAGTCTCGGATTAAGGAGGAGTTTGAGAAACTTCACCAGTTCTTACGAGATGAAGAGGAAGCTCGTTTAGATGTGCTGAAGGAAGAGGAGGAGGAGAAGAGCCAGTTGATGAAGGAGAAGATTGATGACATCAGCAAGAAGATTTCATCTCTTTCAGGCAGAATCAAGGACATAGAGGAGGAGCTGAAAGCAAACGCAGTTGCCTTCCTCTTAGTAAGAAAAATAACACATTTAGGTGGAATAATTAGTTTTCAGGGATGTAAATAGCCAGAAATGTAATTCTATATTACACTATTTTAACAGTATATTACATACATACTATATTAAAACAGTATTACAGTATATTACATACATACTATATTACATACACACATACTATATTAAAACAGTATTATTGATATTTATCTGAATTACTTTGATTGTGAAAGTATAGATGAGATGGTATATATTGTCCAACATTGTAAGCTTCCTTATCTAGAGAAAAGTTGTCTTTAGAGCTTTTTAATTCTTGTAGAGCCTATTCAGAGACCAACACATATTTGGGATGAGGTCAGCTTTGGGCTAAAATGCTTCTGCTCGTGATGAATCAATCTTATTAGTTTGATGATTCTAATTATGTCAAGTCACTATGGGCAAGTAGCTGAAATAGGCTTACTTCACTACAATTTCACCACAAAACATAACGATTGATATAGATTGATTACAGTTTATGATTCTTTGATTGATCCTTGCGATCCACTGTGGTCCTGTCATTTGGTTGTTTCTGGATTTTGGTGAAACAAAGTTGATCTAGTTGATAGCCAAAATCAGTGATCCTCTTTGTACTGTTCATTCGGCGGAGGTTTCTTTGTATTTTAGGCCATGTTTGTCAAGTGTAATTCAAAATGTAATAAGAAATTATCTTTTTCATGTGGTTAGCTATATTAGCCATTTATTCTATTCAATGTACAGAAAATATCGTGCTATATCATGATATGTATCATTATCGGGATAGGAAAGGACCTTTATCCTGCTGATATGATATTTTGGTCATATCACACAGTCCTAAACACAACCATTTAAAAAACATCTGGACAGCATAAACTACAGCACATATTCCATGTAAATGTGTGTTAGATCTCTCTTCCTCTGTTGATTACAGGACTTTGAGGACACCATGGAAAGGTAAGTGACATGTCTGGTGCTGCCTATCCCCCTTTGCGTTCTGACCCTTATATGCAGTTCCAGTGACCCTTACCATGGAATGGTTGTACAGAGCCCAGCGCGAGATGAAGGAGCCAGAGGCCGTTCCAGGAGGCCTGATTGATGTGGCACAGCACCTGGGCAACCTCAACTTCAAGGTCTGGCTTAAGATGCGGGACATCAGTTCCTACTGTGAGTTTAAAATTGACTAAAGCTCGCAAACTCTTGAATACAGTAGAAGTGGAAAGGAGAAGTGGAGGGAGTGCACGGCTCGACCCCAACGTCGTCATCCAGGCAGCGCTGCCTCCGTCGACTTAAAGGCACCTTATCCTAAACCTAACCCCAACCCTAACCCTAACTTTAACCCATGCCTAACCATAGGGCCTTCCAGGCAGCGCTGCCTTGAAGACAACGTTGGGGTCATTAAACACCAAGACACGAGTGGGCGACCTCTGCCAAGGCCAAAAGCTGTACAGTATGTGGCATCCATGGAGGTATTATATAGGCATGGAGCAGAGTTGTAAAAGTCCAGCCTCAGAAAGCCAATGTCCTACCATGTATTGGTTTGACCTGTGCACTTAATACAGGTAATTTTGCTAATTACCTAGCTGAGGAGTTGATTTAGTGAATTATGGTGGTAGAGTAAAATACTACCCCTATTCATTTCATTTAGCCCCCAGAGGGATACATTTACTGGTCCACCCGGTTGGTACAAATCTGCTCTTCTTTGGAATGAAATTCAGGAACGTCAAGAACCATTGTCTTTAATGTTTAGAACACGGAACACGTTCCTTTAATGTTTAGAACCTTTTCCTTCAGTGTTAAGAACTCTTTCCATCAATCTAAATAACTCTTTTCCTCAGTGTTCAGAACTATTTCCTCTAATGTTAAGAACCCTTCCCTTTAATGCTCAGAAGCTTTTCCTTTAGTGTTTGCAAAACACTAAACATGTTAGCAGCAAACAGCATGTTGTGTCAGTGTTGGACAGCAACTGTCTAATAATGACCGTTAAAATGTGTGTTTTAGTGTGTGTAAACCGTTTCTGTGCAGGTCCTGTGATATTTGACCCCAACACTGCTGGCGACTTACTGATCCTGTCTGATGACCTGACCACGGTGAAAGACAGTTATGGGAGACAGAATCTTCCGAGTAACCCCGAGAGATACGGCAATTGCGTCTTGGGCTCTGAGGGCTTCGACTCTGGGACCTACAGCTGGGACGTCCAGGTTGGAAAGCATAAATACTGGGACATAGGCGTGACCACAATGCCCAAACCGAACGATACTTGGAGCACAGTCTGGAGTTTAAGGTCTCGCACCGAGTTTTGGTCGGACACTGTGACCCACTCTGTACAATGCTTAGGAATAAACTCCCCATTGTCTCTGAGCGAACCACCTGAGATCATCAGAGTTGACCTGGACTTTGCCCAAGGCAAGCTGACCTTCTCTGATGCCGTTAGCGAGACTAAGCTACACACTGTCAAACATAATTTCACTGAGAAATTATTTCCATTCTTTCAGACATACTACCAAGCGAACGCCTTGAAGATCCTGCCAGTGACCCCCACTGTAGTGGTGGACAATGACTGTGACCTTTGGATACAATTTTAGCCGGAACACACTAAGTTTGCACCATGTACTGCCTGCGCAATGCTTCGGTAGCTGTAACTAACAGCCATAGGCATATGGTGTATATTGGATGTATGGCTACCACGTGTCGCTGCTATGGCATTTCTTGAAGACGTTATTACACTTGCTTGGTGATTTCATAGAAGCGGCTTATTTCACATCTCTTTGAGAGTGTCAGATCATTATGTGTATCTGATTGGCTGTAAAGTAATCTCTGAGTTTAGCAATGTAATCATTCCTGAAACTGATCTGAGGAATGCTATTCCTTGAAGTGATGTATATAGGTCATTAAAATATAATATGATAAATCTCAACTGAAGGAGAACAGTCTATGAGTACTCTGTACTATAGGCAAACCGTATACTAATCAACAGTAATAGCATTCAGTCCTCAGATCATATGTTTACTGACTTGAGGCCTTGTTTACAGATTTGGTTTGGAACTACCTGCCAAATTGGTCCAGTTTTGGATTTATTTGTTTCAAATAAAGTTGATCCCCTTCCTTTCAATGTACAGAGAATCCATTCAATGCATGCTTGTTTATATTTTAAATACAGTGTATTGCACTACTGAATGATATTGTAAGAAGGGGAATATGGATATTGACCTTTTTAAAATAGTGAGTCTGTAGAGCATATGACAGAAGGAAATGCTGTTACATGAAGCACCCCAAACAAGAGAATATGCAATATGCAAGCTCTGTTAGAGGTTATCAGAAAGCTAACTACCATAAAACTCGAAATGAAGAGGAACCACGTGGTCTGCTGTTATCACACTGGGTAAAGTCCATAGGGTGTAAAAGTCTCCGGCTTTCCGCTGTTTGTTTCTAGGAGGAGTGTTGACTGGAGACTTGTACGTTTTTCCTTTTCACTACTTAAATTAAAGACATATTATGTGTAAGATTTGATATGCAAATATGAGTATTATTAAATGGCAAATAACAATATCAAATAACTTTCAGCAATGGCTAAGTGGCTATAATGTAGTCCTGTAGTAGGGGATGTTGTCAAACTTGAAAATAAACTATTTATTTAAACTATTATCACTACTAACTAGACTCCACGTAATTACAGTTGTTGGCCAACATGGACAGGATCCCTTCGACGCCTCTGTCTGTTTACCTCAGTAAATGTAAAGAAACTGCATAAGATGTGTTTTAGTCAGTGACCTTAACTGTACCGTAACTGACATCCCCCGCTGGATAGCCACATTATCAAGAGGGCTAGATTATATATAATCAATTGAAGACCACTTATTACTGAACAAACTCTGCTGCTAATGCTATGATATGAAAGACCTGAAATGAGACCCAGTTAGTCAGTTAGACTATTTCCTTGTGTTACACAGGTCAGTGTCCAGTTACACGCTAAAGGTGACATTACCTACACTCAGCTCTGACAATGGCTTCATTCCTATCTGAAGAGGATGTTATGTGCTCTCTATGCCATGATATATTTAAGAATCCAGTGGTCCTGTCATGTAGTCACAGTGTATGTATGGACTGCTTGAAAAATTACTGGAGTACTAACAAATCCCAGGAGTGCCCGCTTTGCAGGAGGAGGTCATCGAGAGACAATCCTCCTGTCTCCATCATCTTGAAGGACCTGTGTGAGGCCTACACGAAGGAGAAGAATCTGTCCGGAGAGTTATGCCCCTCTCACAAAGAGAGATTCAAACTCTTCTGTAAAGATGACAAGGAGCTGCTGTGTGTGGTGTGTCGCGACTCCAGAAAGCACAAGACTCACGACTGCAGCCCAATAGATGAAGCTGCTGCTGATCTTAAGGTGCAGATTATTTATTTTTAATAAATCTGCATTTATACTGAAACACTTATGAGAGGGCATCTCATTTGATAGCATTTTCATTCAGTGATTTGTTGTTCATGTGCCTGTTGTAGTGTATCTGACTGTTTATTTTTTGACTTCCCTGCAGGGCAAGTTGCGGGACTTAAAAATAAGAGAACAGGCCTGTTGCAGTCGGGTAGAGTACATCAAAGTAAGTATGAAAAACCTTTTCAGGAATATTTGACTGGATCATTAGATGCTAAGTATATACTTTTCCCTCTGATGAAGATGTGACTACCCATCGAAACGTTAGTCAATGATGTATTGCACTTTTAAGTAAATAAAAAATGAAGAGGACATCTGAGCTGCACCAGCGTCCCTCTCCTCCTCGTCACATTATCTGTCCTTGGCCTGGTTGCACCGGATTGTCGCTAAACGGCAGAAGCGCGGAGAACCTTTCTTTGTCTACATTCTATACTTTTCCCCTTTCAGAAACAAGCTGAAAAAAACAGAGTCTCTGATTAAGGAGGAGTTTGAGAAACTTCACCAGTTCTTACGAGATGAAGAAGAAGCTCGTTTAGATGTGTTGAAAAAAGAAGAGGAAGAGAAGAGCCAATTAATAAAGGAGAAGATTGATGACATGAGCACATATCCTCTCTTACTGACAGAATCAAAGACATTAAGGAGAAGCTTGATGATATGAGCAAGCACATATCCTCTCTTACTGACAGAATCAAAGACATTAAGGAGAAGCTGAAATTGGAAGCCATCACCTTCCTTTCTGTAAGAGAAATAACACTGCAAAATCATACTGTGCGATGTGTAGTTGCTAGGGGTGTGTGTGGGAGAATTTCTCAAAGATCAGGCAAGGCACTGAAGTGAGTCGAAGGTTTGTATTTACATCTATCAAAACTCGACTGGGGAATGGCAACAGAGCACATGGTCATCGCACATACAGTTGCACAAGCCCAAAGTACTGTGAGGGTAAACTCTCACTCACACAGCGCATTGTGTATCTGTAGCAAAAGCTCATACAGTTAGCCTATATAATATACAGTTTAATGCAAGGAATTAACAGGATTTTCAAAACTTGTGGACGGCAAAACTGTATAGGTCATTCCATGTATAAATATGCATTAGATCTCATCTCATCTTATCCTCTCTTTGTTGAGGATACATGGAAAGGTAAATGACGTGTCTGGTTCTGCTGTCTCCCTTTGGCACCTTGCATGCAGTTCTATTGACACCAACCCATTATTACAGAGCCCAGTGTGAGGTGAGGAGCCAGAGGCCGTTCCAGAAGCCCTGATTGATGTGGCACAGCACCTGGGCAACCTGAACTTCAGGGTCTGGCTAAAGATGCGGGACATCAGTCACTATAGTAAGTTTTAACTCGCATGCATCTTCATATTGAGGGCAGCCGTGGCCTACTGGTTAGCGCTTCGGACTTGTAACCAGAGGGTTGCCGGTTTGAACCCTGACCAGTAGGCACGGCTGAAGTGCCCTTGAGCAAGGCACCTAACCCCTCACTGCTCCCCGAGTGCTGCTGTAGCAAGGCAGCTCACTGCGTTGGGATTAGTGTGTGCTTCACCTCACTGTGTGTTCACTGTGTGCTGAGTGTGTTTCACTAACTCAAGGATTGGGATAAATGCAGAGACCAAATTTCCCTCACGGGATCAAAAGAGTATATATACTTATACTTCTATTGTTCCCTCCCACACACTGGTGAAGAGAACTAGTAGGGCACTCAGAGAGGACAGACCTCTTCCAAGGTTAACAGACATATGTGTCCATGTGACTGCAATTGTGGATCCATCACTTTTTAGATAGATAGATACTTACATTGATCACACACACACACACACACACACACACACACACAAACAGCACACAGCGAGGACATTGAGTTGTGAACACACACACAAACCCAGATAATTGGGCAGCTAGTACTGCCCACAATTTCCCAACCAGTCAGGGATCAAACTGGCCACCCCTCTGTCACAAGTCTCATTCCCTGACTAGCTGCTCTGTTTTAGATCCACTCCAAAATGTACTGGGTTTTCCCTCTGCCCTTGCTATAGGCCTAGCTCTTCACAGTTCCATGAAAATGTGGCAGGTGTTTTTTGAGTAACTCTGGTTACAGATACGTAAACACATTGAACTGAAAAGTAATCTCATCGGCAGAAGTAAATATAATAATTGGAAATGTTTCAAAGATCTTGTGGAAGAACTGAGTAATCACTAACCATGTCACAAATCCTTTTGTGTTAGTATTTCCAACGTGTGTGGCAAACAGACAATATATCTTCTTTCTATATGACTGCAACTGTGTATTGTGATAGTTGTAAAATATTGTGTGTGAGTGTGGTGTTTGTGCATGTGTGTGTAACTGTAAAATTGTTTCTCCTCAGGTCCTGTGATTTTAGACCCCAACACTGCAGGTAGATTACTTGATATATCGAATGACCTGACCACGGTGAAACACAGTTATGGAAGCCAGAATCTTCTAGATAAGAGGTTTGACTCCTCCTTGGCTCTGAGGGCTTCGACTCTGGGACGTACAGTACAGCTGGGACGTCCAGGTTGGGAAGCATAAATACTGGGACATAGGCGTGACCACAGCACCCAGCCAGACTGCTGAATCTTTCTGGAACACAGTCTGGTGTATAAGGTCTCGTAGTGACCGGAGGGAGCACAACATTGAACACTATATATTAGCAGAAACAACCTCTTCACTCTCCTTTAGTAAACCTCCTTGCTCTCAGGCTTGGTTTGGAATTTTGATTGATTTGATTCAGATAAAGTTGTTTCTCTGTTGGATTGAGGGGTAGAGAAAAAAACACCACACAATGATTCACTTCAATGAAAGTTTATTTTATATTAAATATATTACAATACTGAATGATATTGTAAGAAAAGAAAATATGGGCATTGACCTTTTGTTTTTAAATAGTCAGTCTATGTACAGCATACGACAGAAGGAAATGCTGTTATATAAACAGATGTATGTAGATCTGAGATGTTGCACAGCACTAAGAATGCACTGGATGGGCCTAGGTTATGGGGAACAGGTGGGGATCCGATGGATCACATGATGTATAGATCACATGATGTATGGAGCGTCAGGATGGAGGAGTCTGGAGCTGTGGGTTACTGCGCTGCTGCGCTGCTCGGTTGCTTCAATACATTCATGTAAGTCAGGGGGGTGAGACCCAAAACCAAGAGGAGCGTGGGTAGGGTTGCTGACAAAAAGAGCGCTTCCTGAAAACAGAGTCGAGCAACCACCGTGTTACCTAAGATAGAGAATGTGTTCAAAATGATAGTCTCTCTGTCTATCATTTAACAGGCGAAGTTGTTCAACGATGCCTGATCGTAAAACACACCTGAGAGTGTTTCTTTTTGCCGACTGGTTGTTAGCGGGCTGATGGTCAGAGTCTCACAGACACCTGGGCATCTGAGAGCCCAGCTAGGTGCAGGGTGCTCACAGATCAGGGGCAAGTATGAGACAGTACAGCTCCAGACCCACCTTAGAACACACACACACACACACACACACACTACCTTGTGGACCTATTTTGAAATGGCGGATGGTGAGCAGACTTGCCTTGTCCTCGGAGTGACCTGATGTGTGTGCGTGAAGGAGAATGGTACACTGGCGATGTGTGGGGAGGGATGGACAGAGACAGAGTATTGCTTGAGATGCACCGTCTGCAGTATTATTATTATTTTTTATAAACTCTTGACCGTCCGTCTGCTCTACCTTTGGGGAATGTGTAAAAGCTGAGAGAGAGATCGAGAGAGAGAGAGAGAAATCTGATAGCATGCAGGGTGTACAAATCTTTTCAGCATGAGTCCCTATGCAGATAGTGGGGGTGCCTTGATTCCTCATTGTGTTGAGGTTAATGTCTATGTGTATGTCTGGACGCTAATATAGTCCAACAGGTCAGTCACGGAGGTGTTCACAAAATTAAATGAAAGGAATGGCAGCGCCTTAGTTGAACTCAATCTTTAACAGAAAAAGAACCTACAGGAATAATACATAATGCACTTAATTTTGTCGGGATTACATATATACATAATACTGGGAGGACATTAAAAAGGTACCTTAAAAATACTTAGTTATTATTACTTGTCATGGCAACGTCATTTCAATGTTGCAGTGATATTAAGTACAGTCATAGTGCATACAGTGGTAAAGGAAATCAGTGCCCACATTTCAAAATAAAAGCCTCCTTGGTACACAAAGAACAGCAGGCTCACATTGTAAAATAAAAGCCTTCTGAGTACACAAGAATTTGGGTGACCATGGCATATGTACACATGAGGACCACCACATTAAAATTACTGATCGCTTTGTCTGTCAAGCCTCGGGTGAATAGCTCAACGACGCACACGTACACACAGACATACAAACCCTCTGAATAGTTTAGATAGTTGAAGTCTTATGATGGAGGGAGATGCAGCTTTCTTATCCTAAATAAGATATGCTATCTGCCTGACAGCTATGTAAATTAACTTCTGATGGTAAGCATTTGCTTAAAAAGGCAAGTTTGTATTTGAAACATTCAACTCAAATCAGAATGCATATAAACACAATCAATGCTATCGAAAAGCATGAATGAATCCAGCAGAGAAAATATGAAAACATATCTTAAAAAGACAAGACATCCAGTTCTTCAACCATATCACATTTTGTTTTCTTTTTAAAGCCATTCCAGTTGATGCAAGCATCACACTACAATTCCTCAAATAACACTTTTAACAAACCTCTCACCTCATCTAACAATGTTTAACTGAGACTGACTAACTCCATCTGTGCTGTCAAACATGTTGTTTCACCATCATTGAGATCTATCATCGAACAGCAAAATGGATACATTCTCAGCAGCGCAACCAATGAAGCACTACACTATAGTAACGGTACCTACAGTTAGATTACACAACATCCTGGGACCGCCACTGAAATGTAGGACACAGCAGTTTTGGACGATGATATCACAGCAACTGTGACTGTTTTCAATGAAAGTCCACCAATACACAGATCTTATTGAACATACCCATGCTCATATCATATCAAAGGGTTGCAGGTACATGTGACACTGTCTACATCAGTCAGCAACACTGAGGTTGGCCTGTGAAACATTACTAGTTTGAAAATAAAGGGTGGGTGGGTGGGGGGGTTGTTACATTCTGCAGAGGACAAATCTACACACAGTCACTCTACACATACTCAGTCTCACACACACACACACACATACATTCTCACAGAAACACACAGAAGTAAGGGGGAGAAAAGTCTAGCAAACAAAAGATATCTCTTTCCATACGTACAGTACTTCTAAACACATACTATGAGACGGCAGGAGGAAGATAAAAAAAAAACGTCTTCCTCCTTCCAGAAAAAAAAGTTGTCATTAAAAAAGGAAACAAAGAAAAAGAACACCAGTTATTTGGTGCCTTGGAACTCGGACCTGCACACATATGTACACATGTACACAAGGCATGGAGGAGAGAGGAGTACACATGTACACAAGGCATGGAGGAGAGAGGGATGTACACATGTGCAGAAGGCATGGAGGAGAGAGGGGGGTACACATGTACACAAGGCATGGAGGAGAGAGGGGGGGTACACATGGAGGAGAGAGGGGACCTGTACACATGTACACAAGGCATGGAGGAGAGAGAGGACCTGTACATGGAGGAGAGAGAGGACCTGTACATGGAGGAGAGAGGGGGGGTACACATGTACACAAGGCATGGAGGAGAGAGGGGGGGTACACATGTACACAAGGCATGGAGGAGGAGGGGGGCAGAAGGCATGGAGGAGAGAGGGGGGCAGAAGGCATGGAGGAGAGAGGGGGGGTACACATGTACACATGTACACAAGGCCTGGAGGAGAGAGAGGGGACCTGTACACATGTACACAAGGCATGGAGGAGAGGGGGATGTACAGAAGGCATGGAGGAGAGAGGGGGGGTACACATGTACAGAAGGCATGGAGGAGAGAGGGATGTACAGAAGGCATGGAGGAGAGAGAGGGGGTACACAAGGCATGGAGGAGAGAGAGGGGGGACCTGTACACATGTACAGAAGGCATGGAGGAGAGAGGGGGGCAGAAGGCATGGAGGAGAGAGGGGGGGTACACATGTACAAAAGGCATGGAGGAGAGAGGGGGGGCAGAAGGCATGGAGGAGAGAGGGGGTACACATGTACAGAAGGCATGGAGGAGAGAGGGGGGTACACATGTACAAAAGGCATGGAGGAGAGAGGGGGCAGCAAGAGGTGGTGTTAGGCCTGTGCTTCTCGGGGTTGGGGTGGGGGGTGGATGAACAAAGAAGTGGAATTATACAGACGGGCAGACAGGTCAACCCTCAGACAGGTCAACCCTCGGACAGGTCAACCCTCAGACAGGTCAACCCTCAGACAGGTCAACCCTCAGACAGGTCAACCCTCGGTCACATGCAGCCCTCTACAATGTATGCTTTCACCAAAAAGAAAAGAAAACAAAAGGATCTTTTTTGTCGTCTTCATGTTAACACTTCATTATAACACTAGGAATGGTTTAAGCTGATTTTTTTTTTTTGTCATGCATACAGTGTATTTTTTTATTTTTTTATTTCTACAGTGAATGCGTGCTTCCCTACCCTTCCCCGCCCCATAATAACATTAGCCTAGCCCTGCCCTGTTTTACATTGTTCAGGCAGTCAGGTGACCAATCAAAGAAGAGTTTGTGTATTGAAAGGGGCGGGGCATGTCAATATTGGAAAGGGGTATTGGTTGGGATTCTTAGAGGGACCCAAGCTCCGGCCACTCACTCCAGTCCACTCTGAGGGGGAATTTAATGGTTGCCGTGGAGGTGGCGGCCCGCCTTAGTTGTGAGTGAGTTGGTGTGTCATTGCACGTTGGCGATGAATAATAGCAGTGTGTAGCTGAATGTGGGATCAGGGCTGCTCTTGCCACAGTGCCCCCTAGAGTTCTGGAGGACTTTTTTTCCCCCCAATGCACCTTTTTATTCTCCACGAATCCTCATCTTCAGTCGTCCATCCTTGTTTTGTTTTATCACTGTTTAAATTCTGTTCCTGTTTTAACTCCTCATTTGTATAAAAGCGACAGAAATGTAGGATCTTCTTATATTGATGTCTCCCAGAGCTAAAAGAGAAGACAGACAAATTCATTCAGTTAAATGAATTTACAGTAATGGATAGGCAATGCTCTACAATTCACCTTATTCACCCGGTGCGACCAGAACGAGGCTACAGTGTACACTTGCCATTACACCTCAGTCCAGCAGATGGTGGTGGTAATGCACTCCGTTTGCAAACTGCCAAAAAAACTCACTGAAGAAGAAGAAGATCAGGCCAGCGAACCCTTCTTCTTTTTCGGTGAGCTATTGTTTTGGCAGTTTGCAAACGGAGTGCATTACCACCATCTGCTGGACTGAGGTGTAATGGCAAGTGTACCCTGTAGCCTCGTTCTGGCTGCACTGGGGGAATAAGGCGAGTAGCGCTACGGTTGGGTTCCAACTCCTCAAAATGTCGTGTAAAAAACTTGAATGAGTGAATGTGTGTGTTTCTCACCCTGGCACTCTGTCGGTTCGCTTTCCGCTCCTCATCGGGCAGCGGGGGCAGAGGGTAGGGGTAGCGGCGACTGGACGCTATAGACCCTGTGGACGAGGTGGGCGACTTCGCTGGGGACAGAGTCCTGCAGGGCATGATGGGAAGGGGCGAGAGAGAGACAGAGAGACAGAGAGAAGATCGGAGAGAGAGAGAAGAAGAGAGAGAGAGAGAGAGAGAAGATGAGAGAGAGAGAGAGAAGATGAGTGAGAGAGAGAGAGAGAGAGAGAGAGAGAGAGAGAGAGAAGATGAGAGAGAGAGAAGATGAGTGAGAGAGAGAGAGAGAGAAGATAGAGAGACAAACATCATGTTAGACCCCTCCTCACTCCAAAGAGCTAGCACGATGTCCATGTGGATCACAGCACTGGTCTGGATGCATCTGCTCCTTATGAAAACACACACTTTACAACAACCCGCCATAACATACTTTGTCCACAACCATGAGGACTTACATTTGAGCATGACAGCAGTTAATCTGCTCCATTTGGTATATTTAGGTGGAAAACATTTGGTCGGTAGTTTAACCCTCTGGGTGAGTGGCCCGCGTTAATAACAACAACAGCACCAACAAACTCCACTGTAGGTCTCGCTAAAGCCCAAAAGGCCAATCATGTGTGCTTTGCATTGGCTTTGTAACAGCATATTTAGCTTAGCGATGTTAGCTCCTTCAGTTCTGTGTGGGTCTAGAGCGGCTTTGGAACAGCAGATTTAGCTTAGCGCTGTTAGCTCCTTCAGTTCTGTGTGGGTCTAGATCGACCGACAACCGAGAGAAGCAGGCGAGGAATGGAGGGATGAGTCACAACAGACCAGTCTGGTCACCATGGAGGCCGTGAAAGTGACCGCATGGTATGATGATGTCATCACAGACTCACATAGACAAGCAGAGACAAATCACACGGCACGGAACTAGACGGGTCAAAGAAAATGCATACGTATAAGATACATGTACAGTTATGGAGACGGGCACACACACACACAAAACACACGCAATGCAGTGCACATGCCATATGTACAAGATGGGGTGAGGACAGTAACACAACAAACAGCTCAGGTCATCCTACAAATAAAACACATCAGGTAAAAGAACAACTGAAACACAAAACATGTCAAATAAAACATAAAATGTAATTAAAAATCATTTTATCACATACAGTACACTCTCTTTCTGGGATCACTCTATAGGAACAGATATGAGGTAAATTGTGGTTGAGAGGTGGCTAGTGTCACAATGAGTGAGAACATCTCAGTGAATAATGTAATGTACTTCTGGAGGGAAGGTAATTTAAACACTTTCAGAAATATTTTCTAGGCCCATTATTTGTTTTGAGACTCTTTCTTGTGGAAATGCATCAAAATAATTTGAGAAACGTGTATAAATGCTTAATATAATTTCCGTCAAAGATTAAGATGTGACAATAGCAGTGGTGAAGTGTGAAAACCATGAATGCTTTCAAAAGCACAGTGCTGTACTGATGTGCCCAGTGTAAAGCACAGTGCTGTACTGATGTGCCCAGTGTAAAGCACAGTGCTGTACTGATGTGCCTCATTTCAGGCTCGTACAGTAGTGTATGAACAAGTTGATCTAGTCAGGTCCTCTTTGAGAAAGTCTTAACAAAGTAGACTGACATATGCCTCATATATTATGAATAACTACTAACATGAGGGTACAATAATACTGAAAAATGTCATCCTAATTGCTGTCAGGCACAATGAGCTAGCAGCATGGGCACATGCTGAACTCTCATGAAACGACTACCAAATATGCATGTGTATTTATTATGTTACTGTGCAATCATATAGGAATAGCAAGAAGAGCTTTAAAGTGTGTGTGAGTGTGGCAGATGAATCTGCTATGGAAAGCATGTGGATTGATGAGCAATTCACAAATAAGGTGTTTTGGTTGTGTCCTGGGAATACTGTGTTATAACAAAACAATGTTATCTTCTCAGTAAGAGAGTAATTGAGCCTTGGTACTAAGTCCTGACAAAGAATGGCGATCCCTAATATATGTAAAGATATTTTAAAGATAAAAAACAATTAATGAATCAATCAACCAATCAATCACTCAGTAAAATAAACCAATCTCCAAAACTAACACTGGAAAACAGTGCCTAAAAAGGAAAACAGTTGATTTTTCTCTATGACAACAAAGAAACGTAAAAAAGGGAGAGGAGGAGGTAGGTTTTTAAAAGAAAGGACTTTTTTTTAGGGGGGTGAGTGAGGAGAGTGAGGAGATCTGTGGCGGTACCTAAGATAGGGTCCTTCAGTGTTTTTATTCACATCCTCCACCCACTTAGTTACATAATACTCAGTTTGGATGCAAGGGGTTAAAAACCTGTAGGAGGGTCAAGGGGAAGGAGGACAATGGGAAGCAGAAGGACAGAAAGAAAGATAGAAAGAAAGGAGAGCAAAGGCAGTGAAGAAAAAAGAGGGGGGGAGATAGATCAAGAGAAAGATAGAGAAAGAATGGAGAGAGGAGAGGGAGAGGTAATCATATAAGATAGCAGAGCACAGCATAGACATTCTCTACAGTCCACCAAGATGAGAGGAGAGAGGAGAGGAAAGGAGATGGTCATTCTCTACAGTCCACCAAGATGCAAGTGAGAGAGGAGAGGAAAGGAGATGGTCAGATTGTGGTGAAGTGAGGGGAGTGCTTAAGGTGGACACATTTACAGAGAGGGATAAACTCAGCAGAAAGGTAGCCTACAGCTGGAATACAGTATTTTATACATTAAATAGGGTTCACTTTTTATGGGCTAATTATCATTGAAACTTCTTTACAGAAGGAGAATTGTAGCAATGTTTAAAGGGTCTTGTTTTGGGGGTAGGGGGCTGTTGGTCAATTGCATTTTGGTTGCAGTGGCAATTTTTTTTTGTCCCTCCAAAGCATTTCTGTTCCAGAACTTTGGTCTCATGCTTCTAGATCCAGGTGCATGAAAACAACAACAACAACAACAACAACAACAACAACAACAACAACAAACAACCATCCAACAGACTACAGCACAGAAGAGGGGAAAAGACTACAACACAGAAGAGGGGAAAAGACTACAACACAGAAGAGGGGAAAAAGACTACAACACAGAAGAGGGGAAAAAGCTTGAATGAAAATATCCAGGCCGGTGCTGCATTCAAAGAGACGTGAAAAATCCATGTGCACGTTACACATGCGTCTCATTCCAGGAGGAAAAAAACAAACAAACAAACAAGTGTGCACAACTGCAAAATCATCATATTCCAGCTGTTCACATTCATCAGTAATACCTTACAAGAGATATTCTGACACAGCGTACGTGTACGTGTGTGTGTGACTCTATCACATCAGGAGATGTGTAGTATATAGAGTCCAGAGACATTTATGACCAAATACACACTGATAAGGACGCAGTGCTGTTCATACATCAGTATTTATGAGTGACACAGGACATCCATTCCTCAAAATAATATCCCAAGATGCCTTTAGGACCACCTCCCATGCCTGTTTATTATACAGAAATATTGCACATGCCTAATTTGAGACATTTTGCTGCCACCTACAGGTGTAAACAGGTTTTTGCTTTTGGCTCAATGGCTTTTGTCTGACTCTCATGCAACATGAAAAACAATCACTCCCAGTTCTTTTTTAAGTTAGTATGGCATGAAGGATGATGTCCACATACATAAAAACATTTCTACAGATCTCTAGGACAGTTGGATGGTGATTTTGGCTGTCAGTCCAGCAGGGGAGAGTCCATGCCTGTAACATATGCATCACTCGGACACGTGACTTACTCTGTGGAGTTGGAGCGCGGGCGGAACCTCTTGCCCTTCATCTTTTTACGGCTTCCACTTATATTCCCTGTGAAGCGCACAAGAGAAGTGTCCAAGGAGCTATCATTATTATATTCTTATTCAATTGTATTAGAAAAGGAAGGGTTATGTGTATATTTGTTGTGTGTGTGTGTGTGTGTGTGTGTGTGTGTGTGTGTGTGTGTGTGTGTGTGTGTGTGTGTGTGTCTGTCTGTCTGTCTGTCTGTCTGTCTGTCTGTCTGTCTGTGTGTGTGTCTGTGTGCGTGTGTGTGTTTGTGTGCGTGTGTGTGTGTGTGTCTGGGAGTCAGAGTAGAGTCAGACTATCTGCTGAGAATCTAGATCTGTTTTCTTTCCTTGACCTTAGCGCTAAAGAAAGACCTCTTTTGTTGTGTTGCAAGTCAAGACCAAACTGTTCTCAGATGCTTTCTGCTAACTGCGCCGAGTTACAAATTCTGAATCTGCCTTGATAATTATTCTACCTTGTCTTTTATTACTTTTTTAATTTATTACTTTTTTGCCTTTGTTTTTGTTTTTGCTTACTAATTATTCTTTATTTTAAATTTTTACCTTGTGTTTTATGTTTTCCTTTTATTATGATCTTTACCTTTTGAACTATTCTTTGACTATATTGCCCTTCAATGCTTTTATTTGTTATTATTGTTTGATTTTGTTTATGTAAAGCACATTGAATGACCTCTGTGTATGAAATGCGCTATATAAATAAACTTGACTTGGCAAGTAAGTATGTGTTTCTGTGTGTATGCGTGTGTACTTTGTGTGTGTGTGTGTGTGTGTGTGTGTGAGTGTGTGTGCTACCTTGCCATGAGTTGCTCCTGGGTCGTCCGTTCTCACAGATGTCGGAGTGTTTGGCATCTGGGATTCTTTCGCTCCACGAGTGGGACAGACCGTTTGACCTTCAGAACAAAGCCGCACAGTGAGGAAGAGGATGAAGAGCAGGACGCTTTGGTGAAACATCAGAAGTTTGTTTGTTTAACTAAATAACAGAGACAGGTCCAGTACAGTGATTTCTTTTCTGCAAATAATTTCATGAACAACTCATTTTTTGTTTTGTCTTCCTTTCATTCTTGTCTTAATTTCAATAGGTCTGTCCTATTTAAGTACACTCACCTGCCACAGTCAAAACCAACACAGCACAAATAGAATACTGAAATACATTATTAACACACACACACACACACACACACACACACACACACACACACACCACACCACACCACACACTGAGTACAGACACACATACACACACACACACACCACACACTGAGTACAGACACACATACACACACACACACACACACACTGAGTACAGACCCACATACACACACACACACACACACACACACACACACCACACACCACACACTGAGTACAGACACACATACACACACACACACACACACTGAGTACAGACCCACATACACACACACACACAGAGTACAGACACACATACACACACACACACACAGAGTACAGACACACACAGAGTACAGACACACATAGAGTACAGACACACATAGAGTACAGACACACACAGAGTACAGACACACATAGAGTACAGACACACATAGAGTACAGACAGAGAGACATCTGGAGATGGAAATGAATGCAAGTGAACCCACCACAGATGACCATGATGATGTCATGAGGACAACAAGTACACAAGGGAACACCGTGTGGAATGAATGAAAGGATGTTTCCATGGTTTGCTGTGTTGCCATGGTTTGCTGTGTTGGATAGGGAGATACTCACGTAAACATGTCCACCATCTTGTGATGGGTTACTTACTCAGAGGTCTCTCAGGAGTAGCACAGGTGGCTGATGGGAAATTACCTGAGAGGCTGTGATGCTTAAAATCATATCTCAGGATTAACTAACAGGTAACTGCAGGAGATTAGCGTTAGCATTATTGCATTCAGCTGAAGAGCAGATAGTGTGTGCTTTAGCACAAGCTAGCTCAGCCTTATAAAGTGTGTGAGGCAAGCTAAACACACTGCATCAGGGCTAAAAGCAAGTCGAAAATTCTGTGTCTGAAGTGAACAGAAGCTTTCAAATTCGTCATATATAGTTATTTACTTTCAAATCTCAAATGGCCTGGCTCATGCCTTTGTTCAGGGATAGGGCCTGACAACTTTAAGCCCTGCTGCATAAACTACATAGCTTGACACACAAGCTTCAGTAAACCATCAACTTTTCACCACATACTTAATTAAGAACAAATTGAGATCAGAATGGTGGATAAGTCCTCAAAAGGATAAAAAAATAGTTTACTTCTCTTCGTCTACATGAGGAATTTGTTATAACTTGATTTCGAAAGACCCCATGAACAGCAATTCCCTTCTAAGAGTCAAATGCTTTGAAATAAGTATCGATTTGGAGAATTCCAACGCTGGAGAAAAGAGGTAGCCTACAATCTGAAACTGGCAAATAATAAAAAATATAAAAACAGTCAACCAAAGGCAGCAGCTAGCTGGGTTGAGGCTGTGAGGATGAGGATGAGGATGGAGGTGGAGGTGGGGCCCCACCTGAAGCCGAACAGAGAGATGTTTTGGCTGATGGATGGGATGGAGGGGGTGAACGAGCAGGAGTAGATCTGCAGGTGCGACAGGTAGGCCGACCTCTTCTTGGAGCTGCTGGCCGAGTTGGAGCTCACGCCCTGAGGCATGTCGCTGTAGAAGGAGTCAGCATCGCCCGGCTTCTTCACGTAGTCTCCCGCCGGCATTTGTCTACATACACACACACACACGCACACACACGCACACACACACACACACACGCACTCACACACGCACGCGCACGTACGCACGCACGCACACACGCACACGCACGCACGCACGCACGCACGCACACACACACACACACACACACACATGCACACACACACACACACACGCACGCACACACACACGCACGCACTTCACACACACACACACACACACACGCACTCACACACGCACGCACTCACACACGCACGCGCACGCACGCACACACACACACACGCACACACACACACACACAAAAGTACATTAATACATGCACAAAAAATCACAGGACAATATTAACATCAATTGTTAATGTCATGGTATTACGTTCCATTTCTTATTATTGTCAAGTTTAACCTACCGGCAGAATCTTCTGTGAACTTCTGACTCTGCATATTTGCGTTGCCTGTAGCTCCTAAGGAGAAGAAGGTCAAAATAACGATGAGGACGATATGCATCTGTGTCTGTGTGTCAATCACATATACGCCAATTCGCTCGTCGGCCAACAAATCTCGCATCACCAGTAGTTATTTCACCTGAAATTGTGTAAACGCTGAACTATACTAATATTGCACGGTCTCTTGTCGCCAGTTGTTTGCAGTCTGAATGGGGCTTTAAGCCTGTTATGATGGTATCAGGATTAAAAATCTAAGATGGTTGAGAAGCAAACAGTACCACCACAGCTAAGTCCCATTAGACATTGCTCTTACACAGTACAATACACGGGTTCGTTTACCAGTGTGTCTGTGAGCTTGTCTGTGATTTGTGAGTGTCTTTGTACTCTCAGACGTGTGGTAAGTTCATGGAGGAAGTTGAGGTCAGTCGTTTGTCTGTCGTCTGAATTTGAAAGGCGTCTCCACTTACTTGTATCCCCAGGCTGCTATGGCGACGATGAGCCCCAGTACAAGGATGGAGCCAGTGATGGCGCCCACGATGATGTTGGTGTTCACCAAGGCTACAGGGGGGAAAAACACTGTGTCAGAATGTAACCTTGGCAACAATACACCACCATCACCAAGGCTACAGGGGGGAGAAACACTGTGTCAGAATGTAACCTTGGCAACAATACACCACCATCACAAAGGCTACGGGGGGAGAAATACTGTGTCAGAATGTAACCTTGGCAACAATACACCACCATCAATTCACAGTCGACAACACTGACAGACAGAATTTAACCACACACCAGAAAATAATAACAGTTGCTGGCAAACATACAGCATTTTTTCTGTTGGCAAGTGAAGCTAGAGTCAAGGTTAACATATACTGTGGGACTTCACAAAGCAAATGTGCCATATTTGTGTATTATTGAATGTTATTGTTATTGAATTTTATGCTAGTCATTTCAGACATTTATATAGTCATTAACCACTGTAATTACAATGGTGTAACATGTTTGTGAAATGAATTGGGAAATTGTTTAAAGCCGAGTAATGGTTCATTAAACAGCTGCTCTAGCTGCTAAGTTGCCAACAGAGTGCTCTGTGTATGTTAGAGCAGCTGAACATGTTCCACTCCTAGCTCCTAGCACACTGAAAGGTCAAAACAACCGAGCATGACTTCAATCAATTTCTAAAGTCAACTCGCCAGCCACCGTTACACACACAGTCACTGCACCCAGTGATTTGATGCATGATCAACTTACCAGTGATCATATTCTCTTGAATCCCTCCTCATACACACAAACACAAATCAACTAAGGTTTGATATCTCTTAAAACACAAACACAAACCCCCACACACACACACAGTGGGAAAGATGGGAAATGTAGGAGTGGAGGTAAGGAGAAACATGGAGTGGGCCAGGAGAAGCACAAGCACATGGGAAAGCGATCTGAATCAGGCGTCTTGCGAGCCCAAACTCAAAAGCAGGCGTCTTGCGAGC